>NW_019175062.1:1632090-1761120 GCF_002260705.1 Seriola dumerili | reverse complement strand
CCGGTTCAAATATTCAGGTTACAATGGCCCTTTAATAGGCTACAAATGCAAACCCTACACAAGCCCCCAGATCAACCAGTTCCCCCGAGATTACAGTGTTTATTTACTTAAGCATTAAACATACAAATTCAACAATTGAAAAGATCAAAAACCAACAGGAAATTCATTAGACCTAATTCGATTTTTTTTTTAATTACAAATATTAGTGCTTTTTAAACCTGGCTTCAGCAAAGTTTGTGCACCATCAGTACGGAATGATGGGACACATGAACTGAATGCTGTACTTAGAAATATGGTTTAGTTTGTGCCTCACTCCCCCATCTGCCTGTCTTACACATCTATCTAAGGGGATCGGCTAGATCTGGCTGGCTAGGCGGGTGTTCCGTCGTCCTCCAACTCCTCCCCAAGGCCCTAAGGCTGTGAAGGAGGACGGGGTGACCCAGCTACAAGCCAATACCAGTTTGAAGTCATCTATACAACCTAGCCTCAGCCACATTCCTGTTTGCCATCATGACGATTCCAAAGGACAGAGATTCTGCCAAGCACCCCCTGCTTGATTGTACAAGGTACTGTTTGGATTTTATCTTGATATTTGTAAGAAATAGGTGAAAATTGTGAATATTTTATAAATGATCAAAAAGTTATTACATATGTTCACATACAGTAACTTGCTGATTGGTGTTTTGAGCATGTTTTTGTTCCATTTTGTAGCTTGTCTCTTCTGATTCTGATCTCTTCTGATGATTTTGATGATTTTTCTTTGAGCATTCAATGTTGCTAAACAGCTAAATGAAACATTCAGCGTTCCACATCCTTACAACGGTACATGATGGGTATCTGTTCATTTCAGGTGACCTGATGAAGCCAAGGCCATGGATGCTGTCCATTGGAAAAAATGTAGTGATGGGACCACACGACAACATTTTGAGCGGGTTGGCTGCGCTTTTTGCCAGCTTCTACAATCTCAATCTCCAGTACCCTGAGGACAGTTCGTGCACTTTGGAGTTTATTCAAAGGTATAGTCATTTTTAAAATGAGCATTTTATTGGATTCCTCCCTTGACCCCCTTGTTCAAAAATGAGAATCAAACTGACTGACTTTCATTTTTGGATGAACTATCCCTCTCTAATAAATGTTTACTTACCATAATTGCTTGTATTGCTTTTATGCTTATTAATTTAACATAAAAGATCACCTGATATTAATGCTTTATTGATTATTTGATTTACAGATGCTTCTTGGGCATCAACCCAGAAACGGGCTCGAAGGCGAAGAGGAAGCGTGGCAACATCAACCCACATGTGAGCACGTTCAGCAGGAAACTTGTGGACTTTGAGTGGCAGGCAAATTAGAAGGAACTTTGAGAAAACTTTGAGAACGCCATTTAAAGGTTTATATTGGTTTAAAGGTTTTGAAAAGGTTTTATAAAGGTTTATTTTGTTCAATATAATGCAGTAAAATGTACATATTCTATTGTTCAGATGTTTTAATACTGACTTGACAAAAAAAGGCATGTCATGTAAAATGTAATTGCACTTGGCACTTAACAGTTAAATTAAAAGGTGAAAACGAATTATTTTGTTTTTTCTTTTTTGAGCATATGAAAGCATGGTTGTGTAGGTGCAGTAAAATCACAATTAACAAGTGAATGTTACAATATCTTACAGTATTTAAATTGTAAATTTACAGTAAATAATTGGCTAATAATTGCATTACTTTCACAGCATTTCACTGTAGATATTTTCACAGCCATTTACTATGATTATTTCACAGTAGTTAGCAATAAGTCCACAGCTAAATACTGCTTTATCACAGTAATTCCATGGGCATGGCAACTGTGAACTTACAGTAAAGTGTTGTAGTTTTATTGTAAATTACTGTGAAATAATTCCAGTAAGCTACTGTGAAATAATTGCAGTAAATTACTGTGAAAATATTTACAGCGAATTATTTTCCAAATCCTGCTTAAGCAATTGAAAAAAACTGTAAATGGTATGTGGCGCCGTCATCTGTCCAACCGGCAGCACTGCACCTCAGATTTAAACAACAACCGACAACTCCACTGGTTGTGGCCAAGACGACTGTCAGGCCACCGTCAAATCTCCCGGATCTCCCCACGAGCCGCTCGCCCCCGCTCTCAAGAGGATGCTCCAAAGTTCTGAGGACCGGGCGCCTTTAATCCACCTCACCAACCAGCATATGACTGAGAAAAGTGAATTGATGGATATGTCATGATCAATTTAATGCACACCTTTTACAGATGTATTGGGAGTTACCCATAATTCCAAGGGCCAGTCTGGTGACTGTGACATCACGTGGTATAATGTCAATACTAAAATCACATCAAACCTGAGAGTGTGTGCTCTGTTCTCGTGAGGAGCTTTGTGTTGTGAGGATCCGCAGACAGTCGCGAGTCGGTGAGACCTCAACATAGAGCAGGAGCTTCAAAGCCGTGCTTCAGCGCAGTCCAAAGCAGCGCTCAGGCCAGGGACCCCCGTGTCCTGGGCTCACGACCGGCTGCCCGCCACAAGCTCCCACAAAGGACTGTGAAGGCTCTGGTTCGTATCGAGTCTGGACTCTTGGTCTACAAGAGACCGAAGGTCTCCTGCGGCCAAAACAACCCTAGGCACCGGGAAATGTCCCGGCGCTCCCGACGGGCTGTTCGCCACCAGCTCCCACAGAGGACCGTTGAAAGCTCTGATGGCCAGGAATCACGCCTCTCCACTTCAAAGGGTTCAGACACTTTACGAGCCGAGATTCGCGGAGCTACGAGTCACATAATGGCTCGCGTTCGGTCCGAATCTTCTACCACCTCACTGCCGTAGTTGGGAGACCCAGCACCTCAGCACGAGAACCTGAAGCTCGTGCTGAGGTGCTGTGCCTCCCACCGATAGCAAGTGTGGTTGGCCTGTAGGTCTAGGGTCGCTGTCCCTGCAGCCAATACCGCCGGGTTCCCTGATACCACCAGAGCTTTCCACGTCTCCTCTGTGGGAGAGCGGAATGAAAAACTGGCAGCCACGACTTCTATTTACAATCTCGCTCAGGGAGAATTAGTGACGTCTTGTGTGACGTATCAAAGTCAAGAGACTGCCCCTTGGGATTATGGGTAACGTCTATTAATCAGGCGTTCCATCCTGTCGTCGTGATGGCAACAGGAATGTGGCTGAGGCTAGGTTGTATAGATGACCTCAAACTGGTTATTGGCTTGTAGCTGGTGGCACCCCGTCCTCCTTCACAGCCTTAGGGCCTTGGGGAGGAGTGGAGGACGACGGGAACACCCGCCTAGCCAGCCAGATCAGCCGAATCCCCCCTTAGATAGATGTGTAGACAGGGCAGATGGGGGAGATTGGGCACAAACTAAACCATATTTCTAAGATACAGCTGCCATTGCAGTTTTCATGTGTCCCATCATTCCGTACTGATGGTGACACAAACTTTGCTGAAGCCAGGTCTTAAAAAGCACTAATATATTGTAATTAAAAAAAAAAATCGAATTAGGTCTAATGAATTTCCTGTTGGTTTTGATCTTGTTCAATTGTTGAATTGTAGTTGTTTAGTAGCTTAAGTAAATAAACACTGTTATCTCGGGGGAACTGGTTGATCTGGGGGCTTGTGTAAGGTTTGCATTTTGTAGCCTATTAAAGGGCCATTGTAACCTGAATATTTGAAAAAGGACCAAACGTGGTCAGGCCTCGGCACGGCCACAGTTAGATGGATATAGTCTATAAGCCACATGGTGTTTCTTCAAGCCACAGCTGCCGTTGTAGTGCTGTTTAGTTGTTTTGAGTGATTGAAACATGAGCCATCAGACTGCTCCTGATGTCACCTGTGAGCGTGCACTTAAATAACATTTTAAGGCTCAGTAAAGAAACATTTTTATAGGACAAGATAAGAACTTTTGCAATGTGAGATGATACAAGCCAATCAATTTTAAACAATTTTGACACAGAGAAACTTTTCCCACAAAATGAACGTACATTTTAAACATCATATGCAATAACTACACAGCTGTTTCCAAAGGACAGAGATTCTGCCAAGCACCCCCTGCTTGATTGTACAAGGTACTGTTTGGATTTTATCTTGATATTTGTAAGAAATAGGTGAAAATTGTGAATATTTTATAAATGATCAAAAAGTTATTACATATGTTCACATACAGTAACTTGCTGATTGGTGTTTTGAGCATGTTTTTGTTCCATTTTGTAGCTTGTCTCTTCTGATTCTGATCTCTTCTGATGATTTTGATGATTTTTCTTTGAGCATTCAATGTTGCTAAACAGCTAAATGAAACATTCAGCGTTCCACATCCTTACAACGGTACATGATGGGTATCTGTTCATTTCAGGTGACCTGATGAAGCCAAGGTCATGGATGCTGTCCATTGGAAAAAATGTAGTGATGGGACCACACGACAACATTTTGAGCGGGTTGGCTGCGCTTTTTGCCAGCTTCTACAATCTCAATCTCCAGTACCCTGAGGACAGTTCGTGCACTTTGGAGTTTATTCAAAGGTATAGTCATTTTTAAAATGAGCATTTTATTGGATTCCTCCCTTGACCCCCTTGTTCAAAAATGAGAATCAAACTGACTGACTTTCATTTTTGGATGAACTATCCCTCTCTAATAAATGTTTACTTACCATAATTGCTTGTATTGCTTTTATGCTTATTAATTTAACATAAAAGATCACCTGATATTAATGCTTTATTGATTATTTGATTTACAGATGCTTCTTGGGCATCAACCCAGAAACGGGCTCGAAGGCGAAGAGGAAGCGTGGCAACATCAACCCACATGTGAGCACGTTCAGCAGGAAACTTGTGGACTTTGAGTGGCAGGCAAATTAGAAGGAACTTTGAGAAAACTTTGAGAACCCCATTTAAAGGTTTATATTGGTTTAAAGGTTTTATAAAGGTTTATTTTGTTCAATATAATGCAGTAAAATGTACATATTCTATTGTTCAGATGTTTTAATACTGACTTGACAAAAAAAGGCATGTCATGTAAAATGTAATTGCACTTGGCACTTAACAGTTAAATTAAAAAGTGAAAACGAATTATTTTGTTTTTTCTTTTTTGAGCATATGAAAGCATGGTTGTGTAGGTGCAGTAAAATCACAATTAACAAGTGAATGTTACAATATCTTACAGTATTTAAATTGTAAATTTACAGTAAATAATTGGCTAATAATTGCATTACTTTCACAGCATTTCACTGTAGATATTTTCACAGCCATTTACTGTAATTATTTCACAGTAGTTAGCAATAAGTCCACAGCTAAATACTGCTTTATCACAGTAATTCCATGGGCATGGCAACTGTGAATTTACGGTCATCTGTCCAACCGGCAGCACTGCACCTCAGATTTAAACAACCGACAACTCCACTGGTTGTGGCCAAGACGACTGTCAGGCCACCGTCAAATCTCCCGGATCTCCCCACGAGCCGCCCGCCCCCGCTCTCAAGAGGATGCTCCAAAGTTCTGAGGACCGGGCGCCTTTAATCCACCTCACCAACCAGCATATGACTGAGAAAAGTGAATTGATGGATATGTCATGATCAATTTAATGCACACCTTTTACAGATGTATTGGGAGTTACCCATAATTCCAAGGGCCAGTCTGGTGACTGTGACATCACGTGGTATAATGTCAATACTAAAATCACATCAAACCTGAGAGTGTGTGCTCTGTTCTCGTGAGGAGCTTTGTGTTGTGAGGATCCGCAGACAGTCGCGAGTCGGTGAGACCTCAACATAGAGCAGGAGCTTCAAAGCCGTGCTTCAGCGCAGGCCAAAGCAGCGCTCAGGCCAGGGACCCCCGTGTCCCGGGCTCACGACCGGCTGCCCGCCACAAGCTCCCACAAAGGACTGTGAAGGCTCTGGTTCGTATCGAGTCTGGACTCTTGGTCTACAAGAGACCGGAGGTCTCCTGCGGCCAAAACAACCCTAGGCACCGGGAAATGTCCCGGCGCTCCCGACGGGCTGTTCGCCACCAGCTCCCACAGAGGACCGTTGAAAGCTCTGATGGCCAGGAATCACGCCTCTCCACCTAAGGGTCCAGACGCTTTACGAGCCGAGATTCGGGGAGTCACGAGTCACATAATGGCTCGCGCTCGGTCCGAGTCTTCCACCACCTCACTGCCGTAGGTGTGAGACCCAACACCTCAGCACGAGAACCTGAAGCTCGTGCTGAGGTGCTGTGCCTCCCACCGACAGCAAGTGTGGATGGACCGGAGGTCTAGGGTTGCCGTTCCTGCAGCCGAGACCACGGGGTCCCCCTGATACCACCAGAGCTTTCCACGTCTCCTCTGTGGGAGAGCGGAATGAAAAACTGGCAGCCACGACTTCTATTTACAATCTCGCTCAGGGAGAATTAGTGACGTCTTGTGTGACGTATCAAAGTCAAGAGACTGCCCCTTGGGATTATGGGTAACGTCTATTAATCAGGCGTTCCATCCTGTCGTCGTGATGGCAACAGGAATGTGGCTGAGGCTAGGTTGTATAGATGACCTCAAACTGGTTATTGGCTTGTAGCTGGTGGCACCCCGTCCTCCTTCACAGCCTTAGGGCCTTGGGGAGGAGTGGAGGACGACGGGAACACCCGCCTAGCCAGCCAGATCAGCCGAATCCCCCCTTAGATAGATGTGTAGACAGGGCAGATGGGGGAGATAGTGCACAAACTAAACCATATTTCTAAGCTACAGTTCATGTGTCCCATCATTCCGTACTGATGGTGACACAAACTTTGCTGAAGCCAGGTCTTAAAAAGCACTAATATATTGTAATTAAAAAAAAAAATCGAATTAGGTCTAATGAATTTCCTGTTGGTTTTGATCTTGTTCAATTGTTGAATTGTAGTTGTTTAGTAGCTTAAGTAAATAAACACTGTTATCTCGGGGGAACTGGTTGATCTGGGGGCTTGTGTAAGGTTTGCATTTTGTAGCCTATTAAAGGGCCATTGTAACCTGAATATTTGAAAAAGGACCAAACGTGGTCAGGCCTCGGCACGGCCACAGTTAGATGGATATAGTCTATAAGCCACATGGTGTTTCTTCAAGCCACAGCTGCCGTTGTAGTGCTGTTTAGTTGTTTTGAGTGATTGAAACATGAGCCATCAGACTGCTCCTGATGTCACCTGTGAGCGTGCACTTAAATAACATTTTAAGGCTCAGTAAAGAAACATTTTTATAGGACAAGATAAGAACTTTTGCAATGTGAGATGATACAAGCCAATCAATTTTAAACAATTTTGACACAGAGACACTTTTCCCACAAAATGAACATACATTTTAAACATCATATGCAATAACTACACAGCTGTTTCATGTGAAACCTATTCAGTATTCTGTCTTATGAAGAATATGTTTATTTGCTCTTGTAATATGGTTATCATGTAGGCCTACTTATGACCCCAAATAAAATCTCATGAAAAAATACATAGATCCTCACATTAAGTACAGCTGCAGTTCCACTCTGTCACACAGTCTATGGTCAAACATGCTGGATTAAATGGTATGTGGCGAAATCAGCCGAATCAACCCTAGAGATAGATGGTTCTGTATCCAGCAGTGAGGTGTCCCTCCTATAGTTATTTTATTTCTGATTGCATTATGCTGTGCTCCCCAACTATAATATGTATAATATTTAAGCTGAATCATTTTTTAATTGTATAATTATTATTTAGTAGAATGGAGTGAAATAATGTTGATAAGCCACTTGTTTCATTCAGAGTCTGCTGATCTAAATTATTGGTGTAAAGGAAATATTTCTTTATCAAATCCATTTCAGTTCAGATACAGAATGGGTTCAGTTCAGTGTGCACAATGTCACCTTTGCAAATATCAGAAGACTTTGCATTCAAAAAGTATCTTTTAAAACATTTCATATTATTCAAAAATGAGATGATTTGAACTGGACAGTGGTACCCCTGGCCAAGCTTCTCAGTCTTTTGTATTGTGTTTTTTAATATTTCTACCCAAAATTTTAAGATGGGCAATTGCACCCTGGGACTGTGTTAAAGTTTTTATTTCTTATTTCAATTTCTTTAAGTCACCACAGTCATGGTGCACAGTGTTTTTATGTTGGTGAACAGTGTGGCACCACTTTTAGAATAATTCTGTCCCTCAGTTAAAAGAGACATTTTCCTTGTGAATTTTTTTTATCGCTCAGTGCTAAAATCACATAGTTGACCAGTGTTTAAGGGATTTAATTTTTGTTATACTGTGTTACTCTCTGGAATGTGTGGGCAACATAGAAAGTTTTCCACTATTCTGCTTCAGTCTCTGTCCTTGTCCTAAATCGAAATCTAAATATTGAGTTAAAGCTTTAGCGTTCCAAGGCTCTTACAAACCTGTAGTGGCTGTGCCACATTATACCCTAATGTATTACAAACACAACAATGACTGAAGCTCTTGGGAAGACTGAAGTTAAGCAGCTGTTAATGCTATTGTTAGCTATGTACTGTAGCATACATACCTGGCCTGGCATCAGTCGCAAGCCATTAAGGTTCATTGTAAGGACATGCAGAGTTACGGACCCACAATTGACACTTTGTGACTCTTCCCACCATCAAACTATCAAATTGATAGGAAACAGAGACAAAGGAACCTTCTCCCACAAACAGACCATGATTTTAGCATGTCCGAACGACACAGAACCAGACCAAAGGTCAAAGGGTCAGCTCCAGAGGATCAACCAATGGACACCAGGCAACTGGAGAATATAGGCAAAATCTCCAGTTTGTAACAATAAGACTCTAATGATATTTGATTGTTTCTTATATAGGACAAGTAACAACACAAGGACTGATTATCACTAAGGTGTGAATCCAGGCCAGTCTGTGCCATGCATGAACACACACACACCAACCTCCCTTCCTCTGTCTGTAAGAGTCATAAACTACAACCCACATTCCAATCCTGGGTAGTGACCAGCAGAACTCTCTTCACAGACACAGATCTAAGGAAGAATGTAAAATTAAATATCTAACTGTTCTGTAACTCATGAGATGTTCCTATGCAATAGTTTAATCCCAAACTTCTATCCCATAGAATGTTTGAAATGTAACATGTAGATTTTAAGACAAGGTCCTTCATGTGACCATACTGTCAGCAGCCTTCACACAGGTAACACACACTACATGACATCCATGATGTCCATATTATTATTATTACAGTCAAAGAACTGCTGTGTAATCCACATGTATAGACTATTAGCTTTGGGAAATGTTTATATTGTTGTTTGATCAGTTAACCACTTGTATTACGATTAATTCCAGGTTTGAAGGATGTAATATGAAATCAACACTCCTATTACTCCTGTCTGTCATTATTAGTGCAAGTAGTTTTATGTTATTTCATTTAATGTTTTGTGGTCATGGTGGAAGACGGATGTGCGAGTTTATAAGTAAATTATAGAATTAAATTATTCCAATGTTCAGTGGAAAATGATTCTCACAGGAGGAGATGGGTGACGCCCCTGAAACATGCGCCAGCCCCCAGGGGATAAAACAGTTGTGATCAATTCACACATGGTTAGAAACATTAAAAAACGCTAGAAGAAGCTTGATGCCAGAGGGTAGAAACTCAGTGAGATGCGAAGAAGGAAAAAGCGAGAAGATGAAAAGCTGAAGCTAGAAAACGATGCAGAAACTAGAAGCTGAGAACTTTGCTCAAAGCTCAGAGTCCTGGCTCAAAGCCCGGCTCTGTAGCCATTCTAATTGTTTGAATTCCTGTTTTTGTGGGTTTTATGAGCTGGAAGCCCAAATTATGTAAAAATAAATAAATACATACTTAGAATCATTTAAATTGTGGGCCCTGAATCTATAATCTATGAAAGTTTAACTTTTTGAATGGAATTATGGAAATTAAACAACTTTTCCATGATATTCTAATTTTTTGGAAAGGGTCTGTATACAGCTTCCTGCAACAAGGGATGTTGCATGCCAGACTGACCCACTGTAGGCACACAGTTATCCTTGAGGACTCTTCAGCCTCACATCAGAAGTACAGGTCTGTAGCGTCTGAAGTGCATCTACTTTTGATAAACCTAACAGTCATTTATCAGTCTTGGAATGCTGTGCAGGTAAATGAAGCTGTGGTTACTTAGAACCTGTGAGAGTGTGTAGGCTAAGGTTTCTGTCAATATTAACATCTTTGATTTTCTCTTTACTGTACCTCCAGACTCTACCTGGCTGCCATGTACTACAATGAAAATGCTGACCGACCACAAGCCCAAACAAAAGAAGGTGAACCACTGTTCAAGGTCCAATTTCCAAAGGCCATGAAGGGAGAATGCAGAGCTACACCAGTTAAGACTGAGCCGACATTCTATAAGTGTTATATTATTTTATTTTTCAACCAAAAAATGTTTTGTACACATTGTATTAAGTATTGCACGTATAATGTTATGACAGTTCCACCAACAACAAAATACAGTAAAGAAAATGTCAGGAGGTAGTTAGAAACAGACTTTCAGTCATTGTTTTGTAAAAAAACAACAAAAAAGTGAAAAATGTAAACAAAATCTTTTGTGTTTTATCAAACAGGGAATGTGGTGGACCTCATATTTGAAAAAGTCTTTGTTGACCTGGGACCATACACAGAAGCTGCTTTGGCCATCCCCATCCCAGAGGACCTCACTGCACAGTTCGAGCGGCCTGAGAAGGAGGAGGTCATATCCAGCTATGTGTCCCGGTTCTATCATGGGCCAGTCTGAAACCCACGTACCGGCCTGTGGCGTCAGGAAACTTGGCACTGACACGTAGGACCACGCAGGCTGGAATGACGACTAAGATTCTGCGACCACGGAAGCCCCAGCACCAGCTCACAAAGCTCCTATAGGCTAGATACCTGTACCGACTAAAACAACTGGACAGGGCATTTAGTCTTGCAAACATATCTATGTTGTGATTCACATTTTTTTTTATGGATCCAGTGAATCCTACAGTTTTTTTATTATCACTGATTATAAGTGCCTCATTTGATGTAAATAAATGCTTGATTATTACTAAAGAAATGACTCCTCTGAATTCATATATTATATGCACAGTATCTGCTGATAGAAGAACTTTACAAATCAAAGAGCAGCTAAACTAATTTATTTGAGGGTGTGTTACTCCGTTTGTGGTGTGTTATTACCATTGTAAAATTATGTGCACTGAAGTAAAACAAGACTGCCTAACATCTTTTATTTAGATTGAAACTATATGTTTTTACAAAGAAGCAAAACGTACTGGTGTATTCCTCTCAACCGTAAAGTACCGTAGTCAGCGCGGTACATGTTGCAGGCATTCTGGAGGGAGTACACATTGAGGCAGAGCGGCTCCAACCCAGGGTGTCTGCTTGACTTGTGTAATCTGAAGCACCTGTGAGGGGCTCATATACTGTGCTAGACTGAACAGTTACAGATTAGACTGAACTTGCACTGAGTGAAGCTCAGTGTCTCAGCGTGCTGCATGGTCCTCATCTATGGTTGATTTTAATTCACCTATTTAGAGGGTATCTGTTGAACCTAAACAGTCAGATTGGGGACCTGATTTAGTTTCAGTTATAAGAGGTGCAGCTTTAAAATCTGAAGTTTGTTGAGGTCCAAGAAAAACCAGCACGCTGCAAAACCGAGGGTCAGAGAACGAAGGCCATGAAAGTTCAGCATTTGATCATTAGACCACAATGATCTATTATTAATTCACTGGAGGAAAACATCGTCACTGAGGACTTAAAGAAACCACCGGAAGAAACTCAAAAATCAAAAATAAAACAACTATAGGAGGGACACCTCATTGCTGGATACAGAACCATCTATCTCTACATATAGTGACTACTATATCAAACTGCAAATCATGAGCTGAGCTAAATATCTATTAATATAACCTAACTGGCACACAGCAAACCCGTGGTGCTTGGGGCCCTCGGGGGTCTGAGGGTCCAGAGCATTTGCCTGCTCTTACCCAGAGATTGAGAGAGAAAAAAACAGGACACAAGATGAATCCCCAAGTCTCTGTTTATTATTGACCACAAACACATGACCTTCATGTCACCAGTCACTGACCAACACCAGCTGCATTTGATGTGTAGAGGCTCTCTTCACACACTCTGCATCAACATCTAAATACAAATGATCTGAAACATTTCAAACAACACTTATAAAATATGTTTTCTGAAACAAAACAAAGAAAATCAAATTCACTATCAATAGCTTTGATTATCAGCCAAACATGATTGTTACTGTGTCCAAACTGTTCTTCAGTTTGATTGGAAGAGATGTTTCAGTGCAGCACAGCCCACTTTACATGTTCACTTCATTTAACCCTTGATGGGTGTGCTGACCGTCCACATGTCGAAGGCTACTTTGATGAGAATGCAAAGCATCCTTCAAAATTAAAGATATGTAGAGAAAATAAATGTACATTTATCACAAAGGATGGACAAGGAGTGACATTATACTTCATATTTATGAAGCAACTGCAGTTGATTCCACAAAATGAACTTTTAGACATTTCAGGCTTCAATGCATCAGTTCACTTCTTTAACCACTTTACAACAATTTACACAGAAGGAGCACAAGGATGCCACAGATCACAAAGGCTCCACTCATCAAGGAAAAGCTGTGTTCCTTTCACTACTTCATGGTCAGACAGCAACAAATCACTACATCCATTGGAATCCATACATTGAGTTTTTAACATTCTGAATGTTCATATACTGGGAAGAATCACACTGCCTTTCAGTCATGTTACAAATATCACCAAATGTTGAGTCATGGTCTTACAGCTCCAGATGTGCTCATGTTATTTCATGGTGAAAGTACAGTTCACAGCGATGCTGCACAAACAGCACATTACAGCTTATTGCGACTTAGGTCTTCATTTTTGTCATGTCTGAGATCTGTAGCAGTCACTCTTTTGACAGCAAGCTATCCAGAATGTGATGGAAACATGAGCATTTAATAATCATGAAGATTGATGAAAGTTTAAGTTCTGTAAATTAAGACCTAATGACATTTGATGACTATACTTTCAAAATATAATCGGTGTTACAGGATCTCCTGAACAGATTTATTATAGAGTGAAAAGCCTTGTTGTAGGTGAAGGAGATGTTAGGACAGTGGTGGTGACAGGGCTGAGCTCTCAGTACAGTGATGGTACTGTGTCACAGCAATAGAAGCTCCAGTGTGGGGAATAACCTGGTACTGGTGCACTGGAAAAACATCTCTTTAAGATGACATTACACCTATTACACACTGAGGTTTCACAAATGACCACTAGAGGGTGACAGAAGGCTGTATACACACACACAAACACATACACTGAGGAGAGGGGAAGGCTGGAGAGTCATGCTGGAGGGGTGGAGGCTCGATCACTCGTCGAGTCGTCCCTCCAGGATGCTCTCAAATGAGAATGGGACGAACTTGAACCCTTGGCCCGAGTAAAACTTGTTCTGGAACTCCACCCTGAAAGAAAAAGGTGCAACAGGAAGAAATTAGAGGTCAGGTTTAATAAGTAAGTAAGTAATAGTAACAATGAAAAACCCCAATTATTTAACCCCCAATTTTTATAGGTTCTGTAAACAAGATTAACATAATAATATAGCAGCCAACAACTATTTTCTATGTAAAGATATAGTGTAGTCATAGTGTCCTGAGCAGAGAACTAAGTAACACCTCCTCTGTGTGTTTTGCAATGTAAGTGCACGTACGTGTGCATGTTAGTGCATGTGAGTACCTGCTGTTAAATGTTTGCTGTTACGCTTATTTTGAATTTGTTTGGCAAATGTTGCTATCGCTAGCTGGCTAACTGTCAGCATTGTTGTGGTGCATATCACGGCAATGCTATGCGGCATGGGCTAATGGTTGTGGCAGAATTGTTCTTTGTTGGCTTTCGTGTTCACAGAGTAACTTTATTCAGATGTGTTTCTCGTGCGCTTAGTGGACACTTTGACTGGGCTTCTTAACACCTTGCTTAACACCAGATGCTGGTGTTCTAGTGCAACATCTAGTGGCAGTGACGATCGTCTACAGAACCTTTGAGTGCTTATTACTGATTATTATTTTTGTCAGTGTGAACTGAAGAATATTATTCTCAAGCTGAAACACTGTCTGTTTAATGACTGCGACTGGACAGTGAGCCTTGGTGACGCTTTCAAACACGCCCAGAAACCTGTGTTTATCTGATATTATCCTCACATTGGTCGACATATTTGACCTTTATCCTTCCACCAGCAAATATATAACAAACAAGCAACAAACTAAATGAAAGACTAAAGGCATCAGTATGTTTCAAACAAACAAAGACACTATACACTGCACTGCTGTTGCCTCAAAACCCCTCGTGGGGCCCCCAATAATGTGTGCTGTTGCTAGTGAATACGGACTGAATGTGTGGTGTTTATGGGACATCTGTAAATTGAGGCCTCTGCCAGTAGCCTGCATGTAGGGGGGTTCTTCGATGGACTTCTTTGCATGGGGCCATTTTGAGACCCACTATGGCTGAATAAAGGCCACCAGTTTCCAGTAACGCTGGTGTTGTTATCCCTACTCCATAAGAACGCCAGAGAGCAAACATAACACCCACCTGATGGAGTGTGTGTGTCGGATGATTATGAGTATGCAGGGTTAAAATTTCTCTTTTGTCATTCTTCATATAACTTCTCTTTTGGTTAACAGAGTGCAACACCATGAATATCTGTGAGGAGAGACTGTGTGGACTGCTGTCTCTCTGCTCTCTGTGATGGTGCATCATCATTACCTGCAGTTAGAGGAAACAGGTGTGTGTTTGAATGAAGCTTCATATAAACTAGTTTGAAACATACTGAACCCTTATGAGTTTACAGCCATGTTAGCATCTTTGTCAGGCTGCACAGCTGATTGTAAAGAAAACCAAACTGCAAGAGCGATAAAAGCAGCTAATGTTTACCATGATCTCCATCTTTGTTTACTGTATGGTGCTATATTAGCATGCTAACCACTGCTTATTAGCAGTAAACACAGAGTACAAGTGGGGCTGATGGGATCATTATTAGTTTTGCACGTATCTGGTCATAAACCAAAGCACTGGACAAAATGAAATCTTGACCTGATGATGGCAGTAGTCGTTACAGTTCATCCTGAGGGAACATGAATGTCTGCACCACATTTCATGACAATTCATCCATTAGTTAATAGATATTAACAATATTTCATGCAGGATCAAACTGGTGGACCAACCAAGATCTTTGGACTCTTAATAACTATTTTTCACAGTGTATCTGTCTGGGTAGATAAGTAGATATAGTAGTGCTTTTCTAGTCTTACCAACCACGCAAAGTTCTTTACACTGCAGGTCACATTCACCCATTCACATAGTATTTGTTCACACACTGATGGTGCATCATTTGGGGTTCAGTATTTTGCCCTGGGACACTTCAACACACGGACTGGAGGAGCTGGGAATCGAACCACCAACCTTCCGATTAGCAGACAACCCACTGTGCCTCCTGAGCCTCTAACCCCTCTTTTCTAATCAGGTAATTTCACCATTCTGTCCTACTTTAAAATTCCTTTGACTTTCCCAGTCCAATCACAGATGACACATGACAGGAACACACCAGCAGATGGCCTGAAAGTCCACTAGTAACCAGGAGTTGGCCAGCTGGCATGTTTGACCTGAAGACTTAAGTGCAGTGTTGCACTTTTAGTGATAGTAATCTCATTCTCATGAGGGAGAAAACAACCAAGATCATAAAGTTAATTTGGCTCCTATGTGTTTAAGGCAGGGCACATTCCATTAAAGTAAAATCCTCCCTCACAACAGTGAGTTATTCTCTGCCCAGCCATTTGAAATATCTGATAAAAAACATGAAAAATATAGATGATAAAAAATATCTTGTCAGCACTACATAACAGCAGCTGTCAGATTTGTGATTTTAATAAAACATCAGCCATGATTGTGAGTGGACTGAACAAACTGGACTAATTCTACAGATGCTTTTGTGTCAACATTAAAAATTCTGATCATTCTGTACTGGTTCATCACAGCAAACACATGAGTGTTGTTTCCATGGGTTTCCAATGGGATGAGTCTGATGGTTACACTGCCCATACAGGAATTTGAACATACTCTGTTCAGCAAGACTATGTACTATACTATACTATATTATATTATAATATATTATTATAAATTAATGTGTCACTTTCTAGTTATGTGCCCTCAATAAGGGTTTATAGGGGTTTATAAGTTGTAACTAATGGCTAAAGTTTAAATGATGTACTAAAACTCAATTAATCTGTTATAAGCATTAATAAGAACAACATCTAGTTTGCCTGGTTGCCAATCCCATCAACTGATTTGGACCATTTGACCAAAATCCATTTATCAGACTCATTAATATGTATAACTGCAAACTTGATGGATTAAAACCCATTTTAATTACTTTTTAGGTTTAATGGTGTTTATAACTGGAGCTCTGATGATTGAAACCTTTAATGAATGTGTTATATAAGGTCCCGTATAGTATAAAGATAGATGTCCATGTGTTGTTTGATTATAAAGCAGGTCTATGTTCTATATTAATACTGTGAAAGTATCAAAGCCTCAGTCCACAGAGAAATGCACACAGCCTGTATTCAGAAACTGAGCCTTAAAACCAGCCGTCAGGACTTCTGGAACTTTGTGATGTCACAACAAAGCAGTCACCGCCCTCAGCCATGCCCCAAGCCCCGCCCACCTGGACCCACCATCCAACCTTACAGGATTTGGTTTCTCTGAGTGTTTACCTGAAATCTACTATATTTTTATTGGATCACTCAGAAAAGTCAGCCAATCAGAGGAAAGGCTCAGAGCCTCCTGTTTTCTGATTGGCTCACTGACCTGTTGTTACTAGAGCTCCACAGAGAAACCTGAGAGAGGAGATGTAAAACTACGTTGAGTTTTTGGTTCTTAAAACCACAAATTTATCTTCTTAGAGATCGTAGATTATTAGGGTTAGAAGACCATGAGTGTTTATTTGTGGATTAGAAACTTGTCTAACTCCATTATTACCAAGAAGAAATGATAAACAGAAGTCAATGAGAGTTTTAAAATGTAAAAGGCTTAACGTGATCTAGTGGGGCTATTACAAAGTGGTAACAGAATATACCCTCATAAACCAACACCTGCTCTCTGAACCTGCTCTGGTTAAACCTCAGGTAAACTCTGTAGCTGCAGTGGAAGGTGTGACATTGAGGAAACCCAAGTGGAACTTTTTGATTTCCACATGCAGGAACCCACTCTGAACATTTCTGCTTTAACAACTCCCTGTTCTACAGTGAAAAGACCAGAGGCTGAGCAGTGAGCTAGCAGCAATCAGAGACTTTTTGAATCCCTTAACTGTAGCTTCTTGTTTAACATGTCAGACATTTGCACATGCAGAGATGACAGCAGCCTGTAGAGGTGAGCTGTGAAAGTCAGTGGATGGGACACTTAAGAGGAATACAGCCTTATGGTCTGTACAACCTCAGACTGCTGTGTGACCAAATATGGCTGCTGAGAGCCAGAGCAGTCTGTCAGTGACACCTCCTCTCATATCTCTACCAATAAAACTGGACCCTGATGTGCTGCCTGCTCATTCTGGAGAAGTAATGTTCATGTCATACTGAAAATGAACTTTTAAACTAATGTTTGATCGAGTGTTTTTCACAGGGAGGTTAAACAGAGAATGGTAACAACACAAATATATATATATATTTCTCTTAAGGTATTTCTGCAACAAACAACGAATAGAAAGAAAAAACATCTACCACAACCAGTGTGCCAAACACAACTGGTCCTGGGTGATGTGTGCTAGTTTAAAAACACAAGACCCTGAGACAGATGAAGTGAGTACCTAGAACAGCCACAAGACCAAAACCATTCACAGCATGACTGAGAGGAGGTCAAAGGTCGTTCACATTGGACACCAGGGGCCTGTTTCGTTTTTTAATCCAAAAACATTAGACACCTTAGCCCGAGGCTGACTCAGGCCTAAGACCAGTGTTACCATGGTAACAATTGATGATACCTGCACTGACCAGTACCACCCAACAACAAGAAACAGAAAACATGGCTCATAATTTGCAGTTTGCTAACATTGTTATGGAGAGAGCAAAGAGGAGGGAAAGAGTTTTTAGAGACAGAGGCCATTTTTTTTCCAAATCAGATTTTTCTTTCCACTCTTCATTCACTCTTCAACTGTTGAATTCTTCCTAACGACAAACATTTTCTGCTGGGCTAAACAGAGCTGAGCAGATGCAGTTTCTCGGTCGGCCATTTTTTTTATTTAGAAAAAATTATTTACCAAGAATTCATTTTTACCATAGTCTGACTTAAGATAATCAAGAACTAAACTGCTTTCTGTGTAAGGGATGAATTAAGACTCAGTCTACCTGAAGTGTGACTATTTGTACTATCTAAGACACAGTCAAAGTTTGTTTGTGAAACCGGCCCCAGAGACCATCTATAATCACTGGTTAGCACCTATGAGATGCTTTTTAAAGCTCTAAACACAAGGTCAAGGATCTTCAGAGGAAAAATTGAATCTTTTTTTTTAAATGTAGGCTAGTTATCATTCAAATTATTTACATAATCTGTTGGTTTAATGATATAAGGACTGAAAGGCCTTTTCACAGCAGGCATTTTGACGTGTAATAGTAAATGGACTGGTTCATGTTTACTGGACTTTGAAGACATTTAGGGATTTCCAATGATGAATAACACACAATGATTTTTAAATAACAACTTTTTAAATGGAAGATTTGAATGGGAGAAATTTGTAATAAAATTGTTTTAAAAAGATAATAAGATAAGATAATTAAGATAACTAAATGAACTAAGTTTGATATGAGCCAGTTTGATTCTGGACCAGACTGTAGGACAAACCTCACCTTGTGATCCACCTGCAATAAAATGGCAGCACTGCTTATTCTGTCAGTGATGTTATACACTATAGCAACACTACGGCAAAATCTAAATTCACTAGCATTCACAGTTAGGATATAGTAACCCTCAAATCCTGACAACTGCTGACATCTTCATTTAGGAGGAAAAAACTAAGAGTGGATTTTTAGTTCCTGCTGGTTCCTGGCCTCAGCGAGAGAGGGGAGTGTCCAGGAATGTCTCCCGGCTGTGGCAAATATTTGGCCTGCCTGAGCTGTGAGAGGGCAACACTTAAAAAGAGGAAAGAAATGAGCGATCCTCTCCTCTGCTTCTCCACACAGTTGTAGAGGTGGAAAAAATGCTTGTACCTAACCCACACTACACTTGACTTACTCTGGTGTGTGTGTGTGTGTGTGTGTGTGTGTGTGTGTGTGTGTGTATGTGTGTGTGTGTGTGTTTGTGCAGATAACTCATCAGCATGTGTGTGTGAAGAGTGGACTGCAGAGAAGAGGCTCCGGCTTGAATGCTGTTTACTTTGAACATTCCCATTCACTCACCTCTGTGAAAAATACTCCACTACTCTTTTTAACCTTAGCAGACACCTGTTGAGCCGACACGCTGCTGCTGTAATAACATACAGTAACACACACGGGAGCAGCACTAGGAGCTGCCTAGTACAATTACAGCCTCTCACTGCATTGACTCACGTTAGAAATGTTAATTGATAGAGTCACTTTGTGCTGCAGCACTGAGCTCCCTCCTGTGTGGCTCTTGCCTCAGGGGGTGTCCTTCATCTGCAGCTCACTTTTTCACTCAGCGTTCATATCATGTCTAATTTAAATTCCATTTTAAAGCTGGTCGACAGATTTCTCTGTTTCCTCTTTGAAGCACCACAGCTTGACCAGTACTGGATTTTAGAAGCTGGTACCAATATCACATTTGAGCATTAAGGATAAACCTTGGAATTCGCTATATTTTTCTTACTGTCAGCAACTCCAAAGAAAAAAAGTTCCAAAACCAGCTGGATGAATGTCACTCAAACAGGAGGCGAATAGTGTGTTTGTTGGCGACTATTTTCAGTGGCAGATTAATCCTCTATAGTATTTTGGATTATACAACATTTAGTTCCGACCAAAGAACTTGATTGGACGAGAGTCATTCCATGAGTGCTGATATAGAGTACAACAGCACTGGGACTTTCAACTACATGTATCACTCCGCTACACAGGTGTTCTATTAACCGTTAATTAGCGTCACATTAACGGCCATTAACTATCTTAGATTGTAACAAACTCTACAAAGATGAAAATATTTCCAGAAATAACATTTGAATTCGATGATGTCTGATCGTCAGGAGAGGATGAAGGAAGAAGTCTGGATACTTCAGCACACACCTGAGGTAACGTGTAGACAGAGTAGCAAGCTAGTGTGCACTGTGCAGGTCAGGAAAATGTTTATGTGTTGCTTAGTCCAGTACCAGTCCAGTTGCGGAACTATTTGTGTTGGTGTAGCCAAATAAATGATGAAATAAACAAACAAATCATAATCTGTGGTTGCTTATCTAACTAATATGGTGCTCACAGAACTGCAACATC
Source organism: Seriola dumerili (assembly GCF_002260705.1). Lineage (NCBI taxonomy): Eukaryota > Metazoa > Chordata > Actinopteri > Carangiformes > Carangidae > Seriola > Seriola dumerili. The sequence continues at coordinate 1,740,659 of NW_019175062.1, read as the reverse complement.
ACACTGAGGTTGTGATATGGTACTGAATATCAGCACGGCTGTGATTGTCTTCTGCTGCCTTTGACCGAATCACAGCCATGCTGATACTCAGTATAACATCACGATCTCGAGTGTGATATTGCTTAATTAAACCTTAGTGACAGGTGGGTGAACTTATGCTTGCTACAAACCAGCATGCACCGAAATCTCAGCTCCACACACACCCCACCACAGTAATCCTCTAGAGAGTATTTTTGGATTAACCAGGAGTCAGGCACAACCAAGATGATGATGCCGAAGCAGCACACCCTGAGCTTCAAAAGCGCTAATCAGGCTACATCCATCTTTATATACTGTGGATGTGATTTGTTAACAATAAGAAAAATATAGAATATCACCAGATCCTTAAAAATCAAATGACAACTACTGTTTACAGTGGCCAATCCCAGCAAACACTCATCCTCACATGGACGTGCACATTGCGTTCATTTGATGTCAGCCTGCTCTGCTTCTCAGTGTTATTCCACTCACCCTGCCACCCTCTGTCTCACTCTCCACTTTGCCACTCCTCCGCATCAGCCTCAGTGTCTTCACCTGTTGCCCCCAGCTGCACTCCATCTCCAATCAAGCCAGTATATATGCGTCCCCGGTTCACTCGCTCCTTGCCAGATTGTTCTTTGTATCCATGCAAGATTTTCCAGCGTTCTTCTCCGGACTGACTTCCTGGTATCGAATGGAATTCTGCAGCCCTCTGTGACGCCTTCCTCCACGGTCTGGCTGACTACATTAATGACAGGCTGGTTTCCCACGATATTCCTTCCACATTGGACAGGGTGATTGATCTGGTCATCCGGATCGATCTCTGTATCCAGATGAGAGAAGCATCAGGGGGTTCCTCTTCGCCTGCCGCAGAAAGGGGGAGGGGGAGTCCGAGCCAATTCAGCTGGGCCGCACCTCCCTCACCCCAGAGGAATGGGAACGTTGCTGCCAGTCTAACCTGTGCATGTACTGCAGGCAGGCAGGTCACTTTGTCTACAAGTACCCAGTAAAAGCCCAACAACCGTCAAACCTCCCCGCAACCAAAGACTGCTGCTCCAAGTCCGGCTCATCCTTCTTGATGGTCCCCACACCCTGGCCACCCTAATAGACTCTGGGGTGGACGCCTGTATCATTGACGAGGGGCTGGTTCAGCAGCTGGGGTTCGAGCAGGTTCCTCTACCTCACCCGGTTCCAGCTCGGGCCATCGACGGCCCCCATTTGGGCACAGTCACGTACCAGTCCAGATTCCCATGACTCTGAGACCCTGCATCGACTACCGGGGTTTGAACGACATCACCATAAAGAACCGGTACCCTCTGCCTCTTATCTCGTCAGCTTTTGAACTGCTTCAGAGGTCCATCATTTTCACCAAGCTCGACCTTTGCATTACGAATATCTCATAATGCCTTTCGGACTCACCAACGCCCCTGCGGTCTTCCAAGCCCTGGTGAATGACGTGCTTAGGGACAAACTCAACCGCTTCGTCTTCGTGTACCTCGATGACATCCTAATCTTCTCCAAGACCCGGGAGGAACATGTTCACCACGACCAGTCAGTGCTCCACAACTCCTCGAGAACTCCCTGATCGTCAAAGGTGAGAAGTGTGAGTTCCATGCTTCATCCGTCTCCTTCCTGGGGTACATCGTGGCACAAGGCAGCGGTAAGATAGAACTGGCAAAGGTCTCCGCCGTCACCTCCTGGCCTATTCCTGACTCCCGCAAACAACTGCTTCCTGGGGTTCACCCTATCCATGTACTCTCAGCTGTAAGTGTACTGACTATTTGCCTGCTGAGAGAATCAATAAGTAATTAATAAGTCATTAACAACTATTCACCTGTTTGGTTGTGCTGCAATTGGGTCCTACCACACCCCGTTACAGGTTTGGTCCACAACCTTTTCCTTTGACCATCAATGGGCATTCATGACAGCCTCACTATTAGATGTCCCTGCTCTGATCATCTGTGGACAGATGGTGAACATGGTCAACATCCAGATTTCTTTACAAGACCACTTCTGAGTGTCAATAAAAGTTTATGACAGGCTCACTGGGCATCTTGTCCAAATCACTTCTAAACATCAGCAAACATTCACAGTTGAGCTGCAATTTAAGACCAGAGCTAACCATCATAGTGGACCTTCATATTGTGAAGACCACCTCTTTTTAAACCTTTATCATGCGTGCCCATGGGATTTTTTAATTCAATATATATAGAAATGTGTTCCATACGTAAACCTTCAATCAAAACATTACTTTTTTCACATTATCCAGCAACAGGTTACATTTTCAAACATGTTTGTGTAATCCCACAGGTGTTTGCTATCATCAGGAAGTACTGCCATTCCTTAAAAGTATTTTTCTTGATGTGGTGTTTGGCCTGGAGTCAGTTTTACCCAATCTACACTGAATGTGTTAATAAAACCTCTGGTTCAACTCAGCTGATTACACCTGCCTGGACAGCTTATTTACAGTATGATCTCCAGTCTGGAACATAAGGCTGGCCCTTGTGTGAAGCAGATAGGTATGACTATGCAACACAATACAGTGTTGGAAGAACAGTCTGGACAAAAGACAGCTGTGCTGGTCTTTCAGAGGTGGTCAGATCACTTTCCACTGGTTTACAGGAAAGACAGACATACACAAGACCGACAGGCCGTTTCCACTTAAACCTACTTACAACAATCAGCCCCAAGAGCAGCAGTTAAGCATTAACAGCATACCTCTGTCCAACAAAAACACACAAGATATTTCTCCCTGCATTTTGTCGATCTCAGAACCATGACACAAAGCTCTGTGTTATTATCAGGAACCAGACCAGAAGGATTAAAGAAAATAAACCTGTTGCTTTTGCTTCTTAAACTAATAAACTGTAAAACAGAGATGCAGCAGGGTGCACTTGTTAATATCGACTCTAATTTCCCACAAATAAGACTGTAATAAGACTGAGACTGTATGTCACACAGCAGAAAGGCCTGTGAATAACATCCTTCCTTTGGTTCAACCCTAATATCTCAATTAATATTTTTAACCAGCACAGCTACAACTTCTGTAATACATAAAAGGTACACAAATACAGGAGCATTTCGTTGTCAAGATCAATATCAATATGAATTTGGAGCTGTAATAAGGACATGGTTGCCTAGCTTAGTGTAAACACTTGAAGCAGGGGAAAGAGCTAAGTTCAAAAATACGCCTGTCAATTAGTTAATTAACATGTCATATGTACGTACAAAAACAGAATTGTAAAAATGACAAGTTGTGGTTTCAGCGGGAGTTACATGCTTGATGTATCTTGTTCTGTCTTTCTAGGGGAACAGCAGCTGGATGCAGTGACTTTGTGAGTTCCTCGTCGTCTTCACAGTGAGGTGGTAGGTTTGACAGCCTGGCATTTAAGACTGAATTCAAAACCTTTGGTAACCGTTTATCTGAGGACCTGCATTATTGCCTGAGATTCTGCACTGAAGTGTTGGATGGATGTAAACACTGCTGCTTCTCAGTAAATACTACACAATATGTAAATCAGTAAAATTTCAAATTAAGTTCATGTCCAGATTAAACAAATGAGTTCAACGTTTTTAATCAGTGAGCTTTAGAAATGTTGGTGAGTGTATTTTTGAACTTGGACAGAGTCAGGCTACCTATTTCCCCCTGCTTCTCAGTCTGTATGCTAAGCTAGGCTAACCACATCCTGACTCCAAGCCTGTCCCTAACACACAGACATGAGATTAAAGGTGAAATGAAAAAATGTTTTGCGCAAAATGTCAAACTATTCCTTTAATCCTTTTATGTTTTATAAAATGAGAAGCTTTAAAGGGACAGTAGCTGTATTTTCTGATCATTACTATTCTACAAGAATTGTGATTCCAACCCATTTGTCATGAGTAAACTGTTACTCCAATACAAAAATAACAACTACAAACACATGTTAATATGCATCAGATTTGACATGTTATTACCTTCTGTTCATTAGGACCTAAGTGCAGTCATTTTGATCTGTGCTATTGAAAGTGGCCAGAAAATGATTCTTATGCATTTTGGTGACTTTCTGACCTTGATGCAGTTTTTCCTGACCAACACTTGACCACACTGCTCTGTGACGAGGTAAAACAGGAACTTTGGATGTAAAAGAGCTGATTCCCGATTCATTTTTAACATATTATCTGCATACCACTAGAGGTATAAGTGTGAAATAAAAAAATATCTTTTGTAACCACTCTCCCTTGTAGTATGTTGCTACTTTTTTTAACATGGTTTATAGACACCTATCTGACAGAGAAGCCCAGAGTGTGTGTGAAACAGTCCTTATGTGCTCATAAATCACTGGATGCATATAATTATGTACTCTGCGCTGAACGGGAGTTTTCCCTCTTGGGATACTGAACATTTACCATCCATCACTTTAACAGCAGCTCCTCCTCACAGTTCTCTACAAGCTCATAATACTCATCTATTTAAAATGCCCATTAATATGATTCATGATTACAGCTGTTTTCTTCTAACACATTCTAATTACTTCTACTACCTGTTAATACATACACTTTTATTACATCAGAGTGGTAATCACCCTGTTCCAGGATATTCCATGGCTTCTCTACATTGAGCTTCACACTGTTTGTCCTCCCTGTGTGTCAGTGTAGTTTGCAGTGGTGCAGGCTAGATCAACAGGGTGGAGGTGGTGCTAGGAGGTGATGGATCTGGGGGGTGCGTGAGATTATCTGGAGGCCTGCGTGCTCACAGTTTGGTAAACCACTCTGGGTTAGGAATGTTTCATGTTGCTAACATTCCTCATGTACACGTAAAACTGAAGAAGTGCAACCCAGGCAGAGATACCCGGTTCAAGAGGTGAAGAACAGCTCACTGTGTGTATGTTTTCTATCAATGTGGCATATGAGAGTCTATCATGCTCTGTACATATCACGAATTTATGCATGGGTGATGTAGCATGCATGTAGGTTGTATGTGTGTGGGTATATTATAATTGTGGGTCTAACCAGTGCAGACGAAGGGCGTGCAGGAAGGCTGACAGCCCCTCCATGATGAGCAGGATGGCGACCGTGAGCGTGGCGAAGGCCGAGAAGATGATGGACAGGCCGAAGAACCCGCCCCCGCTCCGGGAGGACAGACCCAGGTGCATCACCATGGACCAGAGCACCTCTGACAGCTCTGCATACACACAATGATAATAACATTATAGCATACCATAGATGGACTGCACTTATATAGTTGCTTTACATTCACTCTCATTCATCCTTTCGCGCGCGCACACACACACACACACACACACACACACACACACACACACACACACCATAACTGCCGACCCTCTTCCTCTTGAGCTACTGCCACTCAATAATAATAATAAACAATAATAAATAATAAAGATTATGCTAAAATAAACACATAAAGAATATTTGATGTTCTGATGTATCTACTACATGTACTGCAGACAAATAGGGTCTTTATCTACAACCTCTTTAAATAACATTTTACAGATTATGTGTATGCATGCCTGTGTGCATGGTGCATGTGCGTTTGTACTCACGTGCATGAGCCAGGCTGAGGGCCCAGAGGCGCAGGTAGGAGGCTGTGTTGGAGATGCATCCCAGACAGTACTCTATGGTATGGATGGCCTGGTGGACAGCTACGTCACCAAAGTCAAACTGTTGTGGAAAGTCACAATGGTTAGAACACAACACAGCATGGGTACAGCAGCAAGGTTTTGCATGTAAGATCTCCTGTTTCTCATTGATAAGCAGGCAGTGTAAAAACACTGAATAAATGGTTTATAATGGACTATAATGTAGCAGATATAAGCGTGGATGGTAGGAGTGGGGGGGGGCATTATAGTAGAACATTATCGTGTGTTATCAACTATTTATTAAATGTTTACAGTATCTACTGTTTATAAATGCTAAATAGTAAAGTTGCTGCTCATTGTATTGGGAGCAACTGACAAAAGTGAGAGGGAATGATTTCAGTACCTTGTTTATACTATTTTCATAGGACACATCTGATGCACAGCAGTTTATGTATTCATCACACATTTTGTCAAACCTTTACTTAACCGGAAAAGTATCACTCAGTACTTTTACATGAATAAAAGAAACCAAGTTACTCAGAGGAATCAGGTTAAGCAAGTAATTGGACAGCATGGTTACTGCACATGCACTGTAGTAACCTTCTGTAAATCCATGTGTGCATGCAGTAAATCAAGCACATCGCAGGGGCCCAATGCCCTTTAATCTTGCTTGAGAGCACCTCAGTAGTGGCAGTGAGGAGCAAGTGTGACAAGGGGAAAGATTTAACTGACAACCTCAATGCTAAGAAGCCTTCAGGCCATCAATGCATCCATTGTGTCTCTTTTTTGGAACTACTTTTGCCTCCTCTGCTTTTAGAGACAAACACTGTATCTGTATTCTGCATGATACATAAACAGGAACATTATTGAGGTAGTAAAATGATCAAGTGTTGCATTTCCCTAATGTCTCTGAACATATAACAAGAAGCAGAGGCCGAGCTCCAAAAACACTGGATCTGTCATTGGCATTATGCAACTCACTGGTGTCTCTCATTAGACCCTGCCCTGTAAACACTTTAGTATCTCACTTTACAAATAAATTTACTTTGATGACTAAGTACTGAATTAAGGTTTTTAGTTTGGATTTTACCCATTTACGATTAAATCTAAAACCAAATAAAGTGTGCATAAACTGAAGGGTTCTGACTACTTTCTGAAGCCACTGTGTGTGTGTGTTTTGTCTGAAAATATGTTTCAACATGCTTCAATTGTGTAAACATAAAAATGAAAGTATAGCTTAAACATAACATGCTGACTGCAGAATGCAAGACAATAACAATACAAATTTCAGAATGTACACTGAAAGGTTTTAGAACACTATTTTACAGTTGTTAATGAAATGTACATAATTTAATGTCTCAGTTCTAAATTTTGACTCACCCATCAGCTGAAGTAAGTAGTAACACAGTTTGTTCCAACACTGTCTTTGTACAGAGCGAGGGTTTGTAAGAACTATTTGCATTAACTTTCACTGCTGCAGGAAAGCTTCGTCCCTGAAAAGGACTGTTTCCTATGACATTTTGGTGTCATAAAAATTTTCAAGTTTTTTCACTGGACTCCAACTGTGAAAAAGAAAACTGTAAAAAATTGGGTTGTCCTCAAACTTTTGACCGGTAGTGTATAATCTGTTAAAAAACACTTTATCTATTCAACCCTGAAAAAAAGATTATCACCCAGCTCTGCTATTGAAAATGTCCCCAATAATAACATCTCTACTGTTCATATGGCATGAACAGTGGAAATGACTTGAAATGGAAATTCTCTTAATATCTTAATGAGTGCTTGCTTTGACCTTTGACCCCTGGCTGAGCCATTATCTGTAGTCAGGCAGAAAACAAAGAGCAAAGATGTCTGGCCCGAGCAGGCTCAGAGTTCAGGGGCTTGTTTGTGTATTGTAAAGCCAACAGAGTTCCTCCGTTCTCTCCATCCTGGAGCAAGACTAGCCTTTCCTGTATGAAGCAGGCTGGGAGGGGGGGGGCATAGAAGTCTACTGCTCTACATTGCTCTTGTTGGGTTTGGTTTGGCACTGGTCTGGTTTCCTCTTTCCATGCTTCTCTTTTGTCCTTGGACTCGTGAAAGAGAGTTCACGGAAGCAGTGCTCATTGTTCCCATTCAAAGGGTCTCTGACAGAAAACAACACTGGCTAACATGCTGTAATGGCAAAATATATGGACGCAAGTGGTTTCCATTAGAATGTTGTTACCACACATTACAGTCGCGTGATTTCACAACGTACATTTACAGTGTACAAGAGGGAAGACTTTGGATCTGTGATGGAGGAAATGAACAGTTCAGTAAAAAGAAGAAAACTTAGACTCTGTGTTTAAAGTCGAGAATCTTTCAAAGGCAGGGCTGTAGCACTGGAGACCAAGACAAGTCTGAGATGCTCTCTTATATTAAGGTATATTTCAAGAGCAGAGCTGTTGCATTCACATCTGTCTTGTGATTGCTTTATTGACCTGGACTAGTCTCGACCTCTTGAGTGTACTTGACTCAGGCTCTTGGATGTTTTGGTTTGACTCAAACTTGTCACAATATTTGGACTATTTTGACTAATCTTTGTCTCTGTTTCATAGTGTTTCAACTTAAATTTGTTAGGGTCTCATGGGTGTTTTGACTTAGACTAATCTCAGATTCTGAGTGACTTTAACTGGGACTGATGTCAGTCTTTTGGGTATCTGTCTCAGTCTAATGTGTGTTTTTACCTAACCCTGTCTTGGTCTCCTGTGTTTTGACTCAGATATGTCTTGGTCTTTGTCTCCTGTGTTTTGACGTGGACTTGTCCCTGTCATGTGGGAGACTTTGATTTGTCTTTCACACACATTGTGAAAGATGACAAACTATGATCAGTACATGTGGACTGGAGCATGCCTTCCACCACAACTCTCTGCCAAGTCACGTTAATCATTTAGGACTCTGTGAGTACCTAATCTGATACAGTGACCGTCTCAAAAGGCAAAAATATTGTGCAGTCTGATTCCTTGATCTCACATCTGTTCACACTGTGACTCATCTCTTTGTGACAGGTGTGAAGCAATGACAAATGTGAGGAAGTTCCCATTGTTTCTAATCAAAATAAAACAATTTAACTGTTGTTTTTCCCAATTATAGTAAAGTGATCTTCTGCCTCATTTCGACAAATCACAGTCAGGGAAAATGCTGCATTGGGAGTTAAGGAGAGTAACAGTTAAGGAGTATAGGTGGTTTAGAAAGAACAACCAGAGTTCAAAGAAAGAACGTTTCTTCACTTTCACTTTCTTCTAAAGGCACAAATAGATACATGAGCAAGACAGCATCCAGACATGCTAAGAAGATACCAAACTCAGGCTCTTACCGGCTCTTCCTCTGAGTGCTTGAAAGCAAACAAAAGTCAAAGATTAGTGGCAGAATTCAATAACTGCTGTATCAGTTTCTATCCTACTTTTTGGATCACTGTTTAGTGAGTTTATTACAGTTTATTTTAGCAGACACTAGAGTCCTGGTACCAGACAAAATCAGCGTTATATCTTCGCAGCAGATTGGAGGCTATAGTGAGTCGCTATCGGAAAACGAGGCGACAGGCTGATGCTAGCTGGTTAGAAGAAAAGGGGTGATAGAGACAATAGTTAACCTCTGGAGACAGCTGTTGTTGAGTAAAGGAATGAAGTTTGATGCCGAACTTGCAACGTTTCTTCTAGACTGGCAAATAAGCAGCTGCTAATGATAACATTAGCTATGTAGCAATAGCAACACTTACAAATAGCTCCTTTAAATGATTATCCACAATTCAGAAGAGCTGGATAAAGCACAAGAGAAGGTTGACTTTTCTTTCATATCCCATCAAACAAATGTATCTGGATGTTTTCTATAGTATTCTACATCATTGTGTTACAGTGCTGCTCTCAACAGTATGCAATATTAAATTCCATAAACTTTTGCTAAGTCTTGCCTGAATGGAAGATCACATTCTTGGAAAAATGGTGACAAAATACAGTCTCATTACATTACAGTTATGCAATATGTTATCAAAACATAAACACTCAGAGATTTATTATCCAGGACACACCAAACCTCTGAGTCATAGAAAAAGAAGAAAAAAACCCCAGAGAATTCAGATATTCCACTTGCTGGTTCTCATGAAAACCACCTTTCTGTTTATATTTCTGAAACGGAAAATCCATCTCTTATCGGCTCTAGTCCATGCCAGCCCTCCCTTTCCCTCTGCACTTTGTTAGGCCCACGTTAACCCCCATCTCTCCTTACTACCCAGGAATGACTGTCCTCTGATATGAAAGGACAACAGGCAGCTGGTGAATGGACTGATACATCAGATTTCAAATTAGTAGTTTTTCAGTGATAAGCCTTTGACAGTCTGACTCTGGAACCACTGTATCTAAATTGATGTGAACTATTGTACTCATTGAACTGATATGATTGCTTATAAAAGGAGAATACATGTTTGTTAGTGAGCCTATAAATAGTGACTGTAGTGCAATTAGAAAAGTGCAGTTGTTTGAATGGCATGACCACCCTAAAAGAAAAACATGGAAATCTTTAATGATGACAAACTGTCAAACTAAACACTTTTCAATACATGAAGGTGAAATCCTAAATTGAATAAATATCAGTAACAGAATTAAAGTGTGCCTCAAGTCAAGTGCTGATATGATTATACAGCAATTTTGAAACTTGATTAAGGGTTTAAGTAATTCATCAAATACTCAGAATAATCTCAAATGTTTTTCCCAGCTTCATGTCATTAATTTGGACTGTTGGTTAAGACAAAACTAGCGACCTCAAGGAATTTCTAATGAAGAGTTTTCACGATTTCTGACATTTTATTGGCTAAAGCAATTAACTAATAAAATTATTTCAACAATAAAGAAATGAACCTTTAGCAGATCTACATGCATCACTCCCTATTTCTACTCCTTCTAGTATATTTATTTTCAACTCTTTTATTTAGTAGCAATTCTGAGTGAGATGAATTTTGCACTGCTTGCACACAGTTCCCTACAGAAATGTGCAAATTACAATGAATCTTTTGTGTCTGTATCTAGTCTAGATTGTGATGCTAAATGTAGTTAGCATCGCAATCCAGTTAAAAACTAAACTAAATGAAGGTCTGGAAGAGGAAGGAAGCTTGAAGTTGACGTTTGGTGATGTTTAACGGGCTCACCTCATCTCCTTCCTCCGAGTGCTGGGAGAGCTGGTCGTGGTCCATGATGCCAGCCTCGTCCTCTGTGGGCCCGTTACCCACCCGCACTCCTCCGAACTTCTGCGTGCCCTGTTGGGTGAGTCCGGTGCATGATGAGGACACGCCTGTTTGCTCTAAAGACTGCTCTAGATTCTCTGCAGGGGTTTCTTCCCTCTTCTGGGACTAGATACAAAAGCCACAAGAGCTGTGTCTAGCTTAAAGCAAGCCTTAGGTTCAACGCTTTCTTCTTAATTTGATTTCATTTTTTCAAGTAAAACAGGGCACCCAGTACAGTGACGGGGGTAGTCAAACATGACATTTTACTTTTAATAAATAAAAAGTAACAAAAAATTAAAATGTTCAGTGACACAATCAGCTACTGAAATCTTGGCTAGTACAATAATATTTTTTTTACAGACTAAACCTGTAAATTATTAGATTAGGAACATCAATCCTTTACTGGAGGGTAAAATAATCTCACTGGTTGAGTTCACCCTCAGCAGTTAAAGACTTTACAAGACATAGAGACATTTTTATGAAGTACAACTTGTAACTGTGAACTTTAAATGGCAGGTAGGAAACTTTGGTCTGAACTACAGTTGCATATCATATTTAAAAAATTAAATATTGGTATTGTGTTAATCCATACAAGTGTAATTGTTCTTTTTGTGTGCTGTTGCACAGTTATAGTTATAGACTCTCTTTCCACCTCCCTACACTAATTTTTGAGTCGGCAAAAAAGAGACGAATCACACAATAAACAAAGTTCAAGAATTTGACTGTTTTTTCTTCTTCATATTTTCTTTTAAGTTTTAATATCTTTACAGTGAATTGTTCTGGCGATGATAATCATGTAGTGAAAATCTGATATTATGACAGCTGTAGTTTAAAGTGACTAAAATAAAAATGTCCTGGTGGTTCACTGAGCTACCAGCTACATCCTGATCTAGTCTGGTTCTGTAGTTACCGCTCTGTTTTTATGTGCTTGTCAGCAGGTTAGCTAGTTCTGGTGACTAATCTGGACCTGGAAATCATAATAAATAGCTATTTTGATCATTTAATACATTAATACTGCATTGAAATAAAGTATTAATCAACATCAACATTAATGTTTGCCATTCAAGTTGTTCAAATTATGTAGACACTGACAGGAAGACAGGTGAAGACAAAAACTGCTGCCTCATGAAAAATGCTAACATTCAACAATCAGAGAGTGATAAAATATTGCTTCTACCGTTCTAGAAAGTGGTCAGCTAAGGTAAACTAGCCATTTTGAAAAACAGTGCTTCAACTCGTGATCTTTGAGCTATGGCACCAGTCTTCATTTTGTCAAAGAAAATTATTGATGACCTTTCTTTTACACAATGAAAAAAGGAGAAAAAAACAAAATAAAAAGTAACTCTTGAAAACAAAAAGTAAATGTATTTGTTGACAATTTCATCAACAAATAACAGACAAATGATCACCTGAAAGATGGATGAATGGATAAACTAACTACTGTTGTAATGCAAAGTACTATTCAATAATTTTCATGTATAATATTTCATCTTCAGATGTCGATTTAGCTGCTTGACCTGTTGCACTAGTGAGTGCAATCTAGTCTTGTCTTTTAGTAGTAATTTCTGCAAATACAGTTAACTAATATTAAAAAAATCAATAAACACTGACTGGCGATCCATCTAGAAACTGCCAGTTATCAATATAAAATTTACAAAGCTATAAATATCATTCAACAGCGAATTGACCCTAACTCCATTTAAATGGCCTTCATTTTGATGGGGCTTCATTTCTTTGAGGTTTAACACAACCAGTGAGAGCAACCAGAGCTCGAGGCCGCTGTATCTCATGCATGTATTGTGGTAAAATTCAGGTAATAAATATCTGTTGGATATATATAAATATACGGGGAGAACAAAAGAGTAAAATACACTGTCAGGGTGCCCTCAGTCTGTCAAGTATTTCTTACAAATTTCCCACCAAAATAACAGCATTTCTAAGGCAGGCTTTAAGCATTTTTCATGGCAACACAACCAACCACGTTACACAATGCAATGAATGGCAGAATAGGAGTGAAAAAAAAAGGTTATATCAAAGGTTATATTTGTTATTCATCAAAGGTGGCAGTAAGGTTATAGGCGGGGTCAGATCCACATACCAGGTGCTTTTTCCACAGGTGCTGACGCCGAAGCACCATAGTTTTCACAATCAGCATACAGGGTACACATGCAAGGGCAATCAGCACCAACAAAACCTGGATCCCCATCTACAGATTCAAACAGAGAGAAGTTAACAAGGTGTTGGCGATGTGCAGCAGTGATCAGAAGAACGCTAACCCCCCGAACATCCTGGTCAGGCCTGAATCCTGAATCTCACTGCTGGTGCAGGAAAACCACACAGCTGATTTTGTTTCATCTTTGAGTCTGAGGTTACATGGAAGTCATGATTACCTCTACGCCAACACTAACTCAAGCTGTTGAAAGAAGAACAGACTTTTCTGCTTGGATGTTTCTAGTGGTTTTGATTTTCAATTCCAACAAGAGGAGCAAATCAACACTACAGCTGATGTTGATAAATTGTTAGTGGGACTGAACGGATGTGACATCTAGGATAAACCTCCCTTTGGCTGCTCCGTTCCACTGTCTTTTCCAATTACTGTCATTGCTTCAAACGAAACAAAAACAATCTCTTAACAAGGGCTGGGCAATAGAAACAATATAAATAGTAAATATGAGAGAAAATTAATAAAGAAAACTTTTTGCCATGTCAGCCATATTGTCAGCTGGTGAGCTTAATGGAAAACTTCTATAAATAGGTAGATTGGTAACTATCAGGTAACTAGTTGTGCAAAAAACTTCCTCAATAACATTTCCCTCTGGCACTGTATGTAACGAGAGTGACTGTGCTGGAGTAGAGCCAAAACAATGAAAACCATATCACTGTTCTAATACTTTGTGACTGTCCTGAAGATCTGACGAGCAGATTAAAGTGTACTACAGTAGTTTGAAAGAGTGATCTCTGACCTCTCTGGAAGAAGGTAAGATTCTAGAAAATAAAGTATATGTAATTATTATTGTGTGTTTGTTCACTATGAGCACCTCTCTACCGGTGCTCAGCTATGTTAGTGCAAGAGGGAGGGGTAGGAAGCTGGGAGAGGCAGAGGGGAGGAGGAGGAAGGGAGCACCTGTCCCCTGTAGAGGGGCTTGTTGGTGGGGTCATTGTAGTTGAAGAGACACATGTTGATGAAGTGGATGAGCAGGCTGGGAGCATCCTTGGAGGTGAAGGCGTCGTAAGCCGTCCACTTGTAGAAGACCAACAGAACGAGGTAGCCAAACAGGCTAGACATGAAGACGATCTCTGGGATGAAGCCCAGGAAGATGTTCAGTGGCTTCTTGAAGTACCTGGGGTGCAGTGACGTCAGTTACCAACACAGACAATAACTCTACTTGTTGCTGATGAGGTCTGGCATTTGCTGAATAGTTTTACTCTGCTGATTTTGCAATGCAAAATGGAAATATCATTAACCAGCAGGCAGTGGCGATCCAGACTATTGTCAGATGTTACAATTTACACATGTACCCTGAATGCCTCACAGGCAGACTGTCAGTAGAGGCTACAATTTACAGATGTTTCCTAAATACCTCATATACAGGTAATCAGTAGACGCTAGCTACAGCAGACATCATCAGGTCCCCCCTTTACAAGGGTTTTGGGGCAGCAGCAGTGCACTGCATAGTGTGTTTAAGGGGGTTTATATTTGTCATTGCAAAATGTGCTAATATGAGGGGCCATTAGGGGAGCCTTTTCTCCTCGGGGACCACAAGTATTTGCCTGGTTTGCCATGTGAATGTGACGGGAGTCAGCCAAGAGTCGCATTCTGACCAACCCTGATCATGTCCCAGTAACAAAATATGGAAATAGTTCGGAATTCAGCTCATTGTTTCATCACACTGTGTCAGATAAATAGAATTACCCTATTAATTACTAATGAATGCAATCAATTACTCTAATGTGTCAACATTCAGCAATAGCCTTGCAGAGTGTAGCACTTACAGGTGGTTGAAGAGACTGAGAGACACTCCAAACAGCATGTGGATGACGCCCAGGACCACAGACATCTTCATCTTGAACGAGTTGAGGAAAGTCAGCTTGTTGGTGGCGACATTCCAGATCTACAGAGACCACACAGCAGGTTCAGAGGTCTGAAACCCAACCAGAGAAACCTGACTGCTCCTTTTTATTCTTGTTTATTCCTATAAGGCTGCACTGATATGAACATGCTGGAAGCAGTTTAGAATAGATTATTTGTTATTATTCGTTTTTGCCACTCTGACGTAAGCCCATTGGGTCAGCACTTGTAAAGCCTCAGTTTTACTTTAGTATACTTTTATACTTTAGTTAATTAGTTTAAGGGCATAACACTAAAATTTGGTAGTACACATTCATTGTTGGTATGGGTCTCTTCCTGAGAATATAGTATATTTTTAGCATTAGGTTTACAAGCCAGCAGTAATGTTTGCACTGTAGTTCTAACCAGAGGAAATAACTAACAGCTATTTATTTTTGTTGTTTTAGTGAGTGTGCAGGTTTTACCGGGTCGATTCCCAGTGGATAAGGCCCGTTGAACACACCAGGGACAGCTGGGTCTAACTGTAGAACTGCGTTTCCATCAAGTGTCTCAAATCTGGGACAAATCAACCATAAACAGTACAGAGATGAGATGAATAAAATCACATGAATGTGAGTGATACAGTAGCTGAATGGATCTGTAAGAAGGTTCCTGCATGATTATGCAGAATTTAATGCTGAACTATTCCTTTGATAATTTTTAGATAATTTAAAAAATCAGGCATTGTGTTCAACTTCATCTGTTCTTTAAAAACACTGTATATGACAAGGTTAACTTCTATATAAGTGCAGGGAGAGTTGGCTGACTTACGACCAGTTGGCTCCTTTGGGGCCAAACATGGGCCTGACGCTCCACCCAGAGCCGAACATGTTCAGAGACTTGGAGAAGCAGTCGTTGTAAATGATGCCGGTGTAGATGGAGAAGATCCCCATCAGGAGGATGATGTAGCGGCCAGCAAACACCATGTTGAACATCTACAGAGACACACAAAAACTTCTTGCTTCATATGTTTCATGTCTCCAACATGTGTATCAAACTGTGAATCTTTTTATCACTGTATCACTTGTTTACGTGTCTCACTGTACCTCATTGTCGCTCTTCTGGGCGAGGAGGCGACTCTCTCGGATGACCAGGTAGAGGGCAGCACAGGTCATCAGCACGCCATGACCCATGTCACCAAACATCACCGCAAACAGGAAGGGGAAAGTAATTATGGTGTAGGGAGCTGTAACAGACAACACAGAACAAGGCCCACACATGAGTCATATGCTGAGTCTCTGCCATACAACTGAATTTTAAGCTTATACAGGTTAAATTTATAACAAACCTAAACATGTGTAACAATTCATATCGCAATCATAATAGTTAATCAATGAAGCATAATATAATTATAACAAACTATTGCAATTACAGAAATGTGTAAAGGAAACTGGAGACTAGTGCAACACATTTCTGATTATAGTTCACTATACATGAGCATGTGAGGAAGGTGAGAAAAAACAGTTGAGTTTCAGAGTTGACCAGTTTGGAGGAAAAAGATTTTCCTTGGCAACAAATTTAGACTGAAGGTCACAAATTCTCAAGTCAACCAAACATCTGCATCTTATCATGTCCTTATAATGTTGGTAACATGGTCAATTTAGCTATTACAGTGATATATCTTTATATATATATTTATATATACATCTTTTTATTTTCTCTGCCGCCGAATGTGGTTTTGTTGCTTGACAAGAGCTTCAGCCATCATTGTGTTTACAGTACAAGAAGTTATAGTACGTCTCTGAGCAGCGCTACGTCTTCAGGACAGATTGGAGGCTGCAGTGAGTCATCGTAAAGTATCGTAAAGTGAGGAGACGGGCCGGGGTTAGCTGGTTAGCATGCTAACTAAAGTAGAAGAAAAGATGTGATAAAGACAAGAGTCAACATTGATGTTACTTTCCACCTCTGGAGACAGCTGTTGGTGAGTAAAGGAATGAAGTTTGATGCTGAACTCACAGTGTTTCTTCTAGATTGTAAACAGCTGTTTACTTGTTTGTACTATGTTTGGAGTTAAGTCATATGAGATCATTCCGATGTGCCCTTCCAGAGGCTACGTCCCCAAGACAACCAATTTAGGCATGCTAGCATTTGATTGGCTGAAAGGGGAGAGGTTGCGGTGTCCCTACCAATGTTGAGCCCAAACCTACGCCCTTGCCTGTGTCTAATGAAAGCCTGTCGTCAAATAAAAACCTTTTGACACTCAGTAATTAGTTTTGCATGATGACGGGTATGAAGGAGACAAACACTGATGACAGTGCATCCATTTTCATACAGAAGCCCCTTTATAGATTTCAAAAAGCATATTCGTATTTTGTCCCTAACTAAGACTGCATTTTTTTGTCACTGTACTATTAAAAGTAGACAGTTAAAGCACTGATATGATGACGTGATGAATTCACATAGAGACAAAGGAATTTCTGTATAACCTGGATTAATCTCCCGGTAGTTCCCAATGCCGTAGGCGTCAACGATGTTCTGGAAGCCTGATGTGAACTTGTTGGTCTTGTTGAAGGTGGGTGGGGTCTGCTTGGTCTGCATCCTGTTTAGGATGGATGGCACCGTAGAGCCGCTCCTCTCCTGGCAAACAAAGCCTCACATATCAGTCACATACTGCCCATACTGTCTTGTCTGTCATACCTACTTCATGACTTAACGTTACCTGATGTCAAAAAACATCATTATCCAGGTGCTAAACTCTCAGCAGTCTGTATGTTACTCAGACACTAGGTTCTCCTGTGATTTGGATCATAGGGGAACGTATGAAGACTGAGCTCACTGTGGGTCTTAACAGTCTGTTCCTTTGCCATCACCACATATGTGACAGCTAATGCTAGCTAGATCTATTCTGTTTCATACTGCAGGACAAACATTGCAGTCAGCTGCCACTGACTCAGCAGGTGTCAAAAAACTATGAACAAAAAGAAACATCTTGTGCTAATGTTAGCAAGCTAAGCTAGCTAAGTAGCTTCATTTTCTAAGCAGAATACAACGACTACTCAGAGGATCAGGGCTTACAGTAGATGCTGTTTCCATAGAAATGTGCAAATAAAGGTTTATCTTATTTCATCCTCAGTATAGTTTCTATTTTCAAGTTTAACTTTAACACAGCTAAACTCTAATAGAGACTCATAATTCTCCAGCAGCAACTTAATTGTGTTATTTCACAGAGCTTAATTGACCCGTATGAACTGCTGCTGGAATCAAATCCGGCCAAAATAAAAGTATAAGATATAAAAGATTTAAAAATAAACTTACCGTCCCTCTACGCAGAGCAAACTGGATGGAGTCCAGGTCCGAGACAGGACACCACACCTCAGCAATCAGACACTTCTGGGTGACGTCGATGTTGCAGAGGTTGAGGGTGTGGTAGATGGCCTTCATCTTCCTCACCTTGATGAACCACACCCGCATGGTCTTTGAGGCAGCCTGCAGCACACGCTGACGGTGGTCCTCTGTTTGGTTCAGCACCTATAAGAGCAGATTTGTTTCAGATGCTAGATCCTGTCCAGTTGACAATGGATGTTTGGATGGTGCCAAATGTGACAGTTCTACTGGCCGACCTGAGGTGAGGTGCAGTGGTAATCATGGTGCACAGACTGCTGGTCTGTAAGTATGTTCCATAGAAGTCACCAGAGTATTGCACCAGCTCTATTTTAGCTTCATGTCAGATAGACTGACTTCTATATCAAGCCATACAGTAGGTACATACAACAGTAAGAGATCCTGGTGTAAGCTTTGTTTTCTCATAAGCACACATTGTTTTTGTCACATCTCAGTTGTGTTACTTGGAAAAGTAAAACAAACTTTTAAGACAGCTTAGAGGCTGTTGAGACAAGACGTTTGTTCTGTGACTACTGAGCCAGCTCCAGCTCCATCTGCTGATGTATCCAATAGGGGAAATTCATGTGTCCAGTAGATCATTAGTAATAATAATAATAATAATAATAATAGTTAATAAAAAATAATAAACAATATTAATTAAATTAGTCCACTGTCTTTGGCCGAAGTGTTCTACAACCTGATGGCAGTGGAAACAGTGCAGTGTCATGAGACGTTTGCTGCTGTAGCTGCTTCTCTGTCCTGCCAGAATGTTGTGGAGAGGATGGTTGGTATCGTCCAAGATGGCCTCCATCTTACATTGCATTTGTCTCTCAACAACAGTCCTGAGTGAGTCCAGACTCCTGCCAAGCACAGACCCAGCCTTTTTTGACCAAATGTGGTCAAAAGCTCTAGAACAAGCATGTAAGTGTACCTTGATTTGAAATGGTTTTGTCAGCTGCTGTTTCCAAGATCAATAATGAAAAATCATGACAGCTATGACCTTGTTTGTTGGTCACATTTCCAATCGCAACCAATGGCATTATAGCTATATGACAAACCTGAAAGCAGTCTATGACGGACAAAATTTTATTTCTCTGTTTCAGCTCCTTTTTTTTTTGAAAGGACATACACAAAATCACTCCCAGGATACTGGCTGAGTGATTCTACCATCAGGACAAAGTGGGGAAACTGGCACATAAGAATACAGTATGGCTACAGTTTTATTATGAGGATGGGGTTGTTTTATTTCCTGTTTGAAAAAAAGGCCCTCTACTTGGTGCAACTTGGTGACATCGACAGCACACCTTGACTCTGTATCGCAGTTAGTTCATAATGCTGATCATATCAGAACCACCAATGTATTTTATCTAGAAGACATGTGGGTTGGGCCAAGGTCACAAAATAATTATATCATGATCAAAACTTCGTAAAAAGTAAGTACAGCTATGGCCCCTCTGGGCTTCTGTAGACTTTAATTTGTCATACTCAGGACACAGCAATGCCTGCTGGATCTTCTGTCATCATTCTATGCCACTGACCTTTGACCTCTTTAGTACTGGTTGCATGTACTTTAATGCTTTCGATCCACAGATCCTTCAGTTACATGGCTACACCCATGGGACCTCCTCTCGATCAGAGTGTGAGCTGGATGTTTAGAATCTATCTGCACTATGATGCAGCTGAACTGGTCACACTGCACTGGCTCAGGCCATGTTTATGCACAGAATTCCATTTTCTATATAATTCAGAGTAAAATGCTCTATTGTAGTAGAGTGTACCACATTGTCTGTGGTTGGCCGTGTCAGGCTGGAGCTGACCTCTCAAGCAGAGCTGAGGCTTTTTTCCAGGCTTAATAAGGGCAAACTTTGGGGGAGCACAACTCTAGACAGGACAAAGGTCTTTCACAGATAAGAACTAATGCACGAGAAAACAGCCATCTACACCATGAGGGCTTTTTCAATTTGATTGGAAATAAATTTTATCAAGGAAAGCCAAGCGCAGACATCCTGCTGTGTTAAATTAATGTCTTGTTGTTTAGTGGGCAGCAGTGGAACAAAGACTACAAAGATGCTTTGAAAGAATTATTCAATTCAAAAAATGAGCTGTACAGCTAATGGTTATGTGGCTTATACAATAAGCAGGCTTCACTCCAAGGTCAACTCCCCTCCCGCTACTTTATTTTTATTTTCAGTTTATTTGTGTGAGTCTGACCTATCATCTAATGTAACACCTATTTGTTTGGTTTGCTGCAGTAATGCCAGTAATGGGAGGTAAAGTGACAAACATACCATCTGGAGGTCGTCAATGCGGCTGTTGACTCCAGCCAGCATCTCCTTCCTCTCCTGTGGGGTCTCTGGACACGGGTAGAGAGAGGCACGGAACCTGGAAACATAAACCCACCAACAGAGTCACCTCACAGTATCTGACACGTTCATTCTCCCCCACTTTGTAGCCTAACACAGGCTTTCTGTTATAAATGTGAGTTGAGCAACAACCACCACAGCTAGGTCACTGGTACAGTGCCATGACCTGCAGTTCTTTAAAAGGCCAGTTGATATAAGCTCATATGAATATAATAATATGATGTCATGAATATCACCCTCATATGTAAAGTTTTCTGCTTGGTCGTCCAACCTGAACTGTTCCCAGGGTCAAACCTCTCAAACAAAACACATTGTTTTCTAATGCCTATGATGGCAACACGTCCTTGTGTTTACTCATCTGAAAATACAACATTCTAGGGCTGCACAATTAATCAAAATATATTATGTAAATTGCAATATGGCCAAGTGCAATATCCAAATCACAGAAGCTGCAATGTTTTTTTATAAAGGTAAAATGTGTCACAACATTCCATAAATGAAGCATTGCGGTACAGAGATGCCTCGGCCTACGAATCATATTCTCTTGCTCTCACTTTTAACCTATATTTAATCTAGTCGAAATTTAACCTAACCCCTAAATGAACCTATTTTGTTGTTATACCAACTACAAAGTACCCATGTCATGGCTTATAACTAAACACATGAAGGTCAGCACTTCACATTTCAGGCATATGTATATATACCAAGCATAGGGGAGCTGTATAAAATAATCAAGCACAGCGATGTAGCCAGTAATAACACACATGCCAAGGAGTTTGCAACAAAAGAAGAAGGACAAACCTCACCAAACATAAATCATATTCACAAAAAAGGATGATGTGAAGTCTTCAATCAAGCCAGGCGGCATCAAAGTGATAAGAAATGATTGGATGCCTGAAACAATAAGACATCCAGGAGGAGTGAGCAGGTGTCTGCTTGGCTGCGTTGTTGTGCTTGGTGATGTTATACAGCTCACCTGTGCTGGGTTGTATTAAATTACAGACTGAGGAAAGGCAGCTGCCAGAAACGTCCCTGCAATGCATGAATAAACAAAGCGGAGAACTCTCCTACATCTGACTTTAGACTGTTGCATCTGTATAACCTGTACAACATGGGTTTGAGTGTGTGGATTCATTATTAAGTTATAACTAAATAGAACCATTAATTTCATGTGTCTGAAGCCAAATGTTCCAGCTTGCCAGTCAATCACAGAGCTTCTGTCCATAGTGAGATCTGTACTTTTGCAGAAAAACACAATGGAGACAGGCAGAGGAACAGCTCTGGGCTCATTTGTAAAACCTGTATGTCAGTGATGTTACTTTGTCTTTGTCCCTTTTAATTTCCTTCTCTTTCTCTCTTTATCTTGCATTTTCATGTAGCCTCAAAATGCACTTTACACTGAAAACACGGCAGCGCAACATTCAGCTTAAACATATTCTTGGCTTCTAACTTAAAATGACCTAAAATGACGACTAACTAACAGTAGCATTAAGTGTATGTGACACCCACCCCTCACAGATCTTCTTCACCCTGTTCTTCAGCTGGTCACCTTGAAAGAAGATGATGAACACTGATTTGTGGACTTGGTCTCCCTGTTGGAAAGACAAGGTACAAGAAAATACTTATATAGGCTACCTATTTATAGGTCACTGTTATGTATTTGGTTCCAATGTCTAGCAATTAGCCAATTCCCTAAAATTCTGTGTGCTGACCGTGGCGGGGTCCTCCAGAGGGTCCTCGATCTCTGCCTTCCTTAAGAAGACGTTGCCACGACACACCCTCCACAGCATCCTCTCGAAGGTGGGGATCCTCTCCCTGCTGATCACTCCAGCCACAAACCTGTGCAGACACAACATAAAGGAGCTCAGAGGAGACACTACTGTACTAACTTAGTGAGCCTTTTGAGTAGCACAAAATATTCATATATATATATATATACACATATATATACGTACATACAAAATATAACTTAAAAAGCATAACCCATAGTTTTGCTTTGTTGCTAGGCAACATCTAGTGGTCGTAGTAATTATGACAGTAGCAAAGGGAAAAGTGCAGTGACGTAGTATAGAGAGAGACAAAGTCCACGTCAGGAGGAGGTTGTGGTGGATGGATGAATGTGAAACAGGAGAGTGGTGTTCGATTCCCGTGTGAAACCAGCAGTTTATGTTGTTTCTATTATCTATGACCTTTCAACAAAGTTAATCCCTTTTTTGTTTTGTTGCTCTTGTAACCATGACAACAAACATTGTCTAATGTTGAGGAAGTACTTATTTTAACCCAAATCACCATCTTTTCCTAAACCTAACCAAGCCATGATTGTTATTATAGTAACCATGGTGACAATTGGTATGCTGCCAATCGGTATGCCGACTGGAAAAATAATTTAATTTTGACATCACAACAATGTTAAATGAGTTTTTATGTGATTATGTCATCTGTCTGATGAAAGATGCTGTTTAACTCATTGTCTGACTGGACAATAAACTTGTCGAGTAAATTTAACCAATTTTTCAATTCAGTCAGCCACTTGATTAATAAACATCTTGTGATAAACATTTTCACACGTTTACTAATTACAGCAGTTTCAAAATACAGCTCATATTCATGTGCTACATGTGATTATTTTACCAATTGACAAAAGAATAGAAGTGTGTTTATCAATTATATACTTTACCCCAGTCTGAGCGGGGCACCACGTCCCCCCTCACTGCCCTCCATCAGAGCTGATGACTCCTCCAGCAGGTTGGGATCCTCCATCTGTCACAGAAAGTTTTAATTTACTAAACCTACTTTATAATCAAACAACACATGGACATCTACCTTTATACTATACGGACCTTTAAAGCATACACTGTTACATACACTGCTCTGTGGTATTACACTTTGGAATAAAACTGACACATAAGACTTTCAATAAACTAGGTTCACTGATGGTGTAGATGGGATGGGTGGGTGCTGATGTGAGTGTGTATTTGTGTGTGTGTGTGTGTGTGTGTGTGTGTGTGTGTGTGTGTGTGTGTGTGTGTGTGTGTGTGTGTCTGAAAGGGTGAAACACACAAACCTCATCAAAGAACTGCTGTGTTCGACGGAGGATGTGTTTGAGCTCTGTCAGCTCCAGGAAGTTCTTCTTCAGGGCCTCCTGGTTGGTGTTGATCTCCTTCAGTTCATTCTCCAGCTTTTCAAAGGTGGCCTGCCAATCACAAATCACACACACCCACTGTTATAGACTGGCTGTGAATATGCATCACAAACATGGATTGGCATTCTAACTTTTACATTTATGTTTTTCATTCTTATGAATGGACTGATGATTGATTACCTCTAGATCGATCATGTCCCTGGGAAACGGCACCTCTGGATTTTCTCCAGTGTCCACAGTTGGGATGTTGGCCTTCTTGATCTCTTTTTCAACAAACCCTATACAGCAGAGAACATCATGTTTGAACAAATTCCCATATTTCTCCAGAAAAGATGAAACACAAACACATTATAGAGAAACATCTGAACTACATTGACTGTATGTGGTCTTCATCTGTAAGGAGCAACAAGGGATCAGAAACTGAACCTGGACTGAGTCCCAGATAGGAGCCACACTGCGCCTTTGTCTGGGCCTGATGTTAATTTGTCTCATTACTTACTCAGTTTCCTGTCCATCTCCTCACATCTCCTCACTTCATTCACAAACTTGCGCTGAAACACGTTTACGTCTGGGTTCAGCTGAAAGACACAAGAGAAAGATATTTTGACACAATAATTATTATGGTGTTTGGCTAAAACTCGAAGTGACTGATATCCAGGAAATGAATTGAAAACATCTATATATTAATTGATTAATTACCACATGTACAGTAAGTGTGTGAAGTCAAATGTCAGTAAAATACAGGAAACCACTCATCGTCTCTGACCTCTCATTATTTTCACAAGCTATAATCTAATGAGTGAGATTAATCTGTCTGTTTCTACAACTGCACTTGAGAACTTTTGTACTTACATCTCTGAACTGGACCATGCCCAGTTCTCCCAGCTCGCTGACGCAGCAGTAGGCTGCCTCAGACTGGAGAAAGAGCTGGGCCAGGGTCATCTCCTCACTCCTGAACAGTTCTCCCATGATGACCACCTCACTCCTCCTCAGCTAGAATAAAGACACTGCAGGACCGGACAGGAGGAAACATGAACTATTAGACTTCAAGATTTCTGAAGGACATTTCAAAGCACATACAAGACCTGCTGTTTTGTAGGTGAACTGATGTAAACATTTCATATTAATCAGAACAATATACTGTATTATAATATAACACTGTTTTGCACTGTATGCTATTACCTTACTCTAATGTACTACTGTACTTCACTAAACTATACTGTGCAGTTTAGTACAACACAACAGAAAACAAAGAGCATGCCACACTGTTATGTTATGCTACACTGTACTATATAGTGTTGTATTGTGGTAAACGCTAAATTACCAACCTGCCAGGGACTTTCTTGATTAATCGATTAATAATTTTTGTCTATAAAAATGTGATTCCTCAGCGGTGCATGGCCCAGCTGACGCCTTTAAATCTTCCATTACCAGAGCAAAACCCAGAGTTAACTGTTATTGTTAATATGACAAAGAGCAGCAGCAAATCTTCACACTTGTAGAAAACATTGCCGGTACCCCAGGCCTGCCCAGGGCTCAAACCCCCATGTTTACTCTGTCACAATTTGTTTGTGATTTAATTAATTACAGATTTGTTGGAAATGTGCATTAAAGTACAATGTTAAGTCAGCTGGTAAAGGCAAATCCTCTACTTTAACCTCATGTTGATACCCTGTCATGTAGATGTGGGTCAACACAGTGTCTATTTTTATTGTTTCAGTTTCTGTTGTCGGCTGCTAACATGGTGCATATTCCTAAATAAATCTTCTTTTAATTTAGTGCTAAAACATTCAGTTGATTACTCTGTTAGTCTATGAAGTGAAAATGAACTGAGAAGAATTCTGACATTTATCAAGGACAAAATCAAAAATTCTAAGGCTCCAGAATAATTTACTTGATCAATCAATAATGGAAATAATCACTAGTTATCGCCTTAGTTTAATCAAATTTAGCTCTAATCAACTGTCCAATAGGACAAGCCTAGAACAGGTTGATCCAGCCCCGATGTATCTGTACAACAGAAATATTGTAATAACCAAGATAGATAGGCTCAAGTTTAATATCCATTGATCGCCCATATGTGGGCTCCTGTAAAATGCTTAAGCTACAGAAGGGAATGGCGCTTATTGATCAAGGATGCAAGCCTTTACTTATTAATTTATTTCAATTTAATCATATGAATGTAGAAACAGTCAGTCACACACGTCATTTAACAAGACAAAATAAAGTAATATCTACATCAGAGAATGATAAAAAAAACACAATAACGAAAAATAGTGACTACATATAAAAACTAACTAAATAAACAAGGATGCAAATGCAAATGCTTTTATAATATCATTTCAAGTTAATATTATAAAATCAGTTCTGTATTACAAGAAATGTCTTAACGGCTCCAGCAGGAAGAGCAGAGCATCGCTGACGTCGCAGCATCCCTCCTCTGCATCTCTGCCCTTCACTGCTCAAGGACGCCATGATGCTGCAGGAGTCCGGCCTGCAGTTCTGTGTGACCATCTGTCACCTCCGCCCAGACACTGATTCTGTCCATCTTTAGAAATGATTCACCGTTCAGCAATAAACGCTAATGTTTTTTCCCGTTATACACAAACATTGTGCGCGTTAAAGGCCCAGTACCAGAGAATGGGTTAGGTTGACTCGCTTATAGTAGTAGTAGTACTATCTTATAACGCTATAGTGGCCTGATATTTATAACGGGAACAACTCGCTTCACATGACAAACGTTACTAACATCAGAATTTAACATTGTTAAGAAAAAAATTATTTGTGAACGTGAGGCGCCTTCGTCGGTGTCTCGTTATCACTGTCGTGACAGCACAAACGTGTAATATCTACTACAATATGGTTCATAATCCCCTCACTGACACTGAGTCTAAAACATTTAAATGACAACCTTCAACATTTCACATGAAACATTTTTTAAAAATATCCATTTCCTCACCTGTGTTCGCTGCAGCAAGGCGGCTCTCTCCGGCCTGTCAGACCCTCCTGGATGCTGGCTGCTGTGGTCCAGGGTAGCGCATCAAGTTAGACACAGTCGGCCGAAAATATAACTGACAAGAAACGACTTCAAAATTAAAGCACTGTGTCTTTGCTTGACGGACATCTTGTACCTTTTCAGTAGTGACTCTAAAGATGATAATGATACCAATGTATTCGGATTGTGTTATATTATTAATGAGTCACGGTGCCGCTTTTCATAGTACAAAGTCGGGCTGATAGATTTGTCATCGTGGTTTTATTTTGAAAATTCTAACCGGACGCTTGTTTTAAAAGTTCCGTCAGTTTCATGCGGTTGATCCAGGATTACTTGTAATGACATGGTGACTCAACTGGAACAGGTCATCAACACTGGATATATTCATACATCAAAGGGATTTAAAATAGACACGTGACACAACGGGACACACACACACACACACACACACACACACACACACACACACACACACACACACACTGACTATTTATCACAGACACTGTTATGTCATTGATGTTTATATGCATATTATATTTTATTATATATTTATATATTTTATTGATTTTAGGAAATAGATAATTTATTATTCTCTTGTGTTTCATCAATATATTACCTATATGTTGTCACAGTTAACTACATTCTTTTACAGGTTAAAGTTACAGTTTGTTCTTGCTCTGGTCAATATTT
Organism: Seriola dumerili; assembly: GCF_002260705.1. Classification (NCBI taxonomy): domain Eukaryota; kingdom Metazoa; phylum Chordata; class Actinopteri; order Carangiformes; family Carangidae; genus Seriola; species Seriola dumerili. The sequence continues at coordinate 1,713,213 of NW_019175062.1, read as the reverse complement.
AGCCTAATTATTGCCCACATTAGAGTCATGACATCACATCCTTTTGCAGGTATGTGACCATACCTTAATTCCCATTTTAGTTCCGCCCACTTTCAGCCTGAGAAGGTTGCAAATCTGACAGGATAAGTGAAAACACCTCATAGGGTGTGCAGAGTCTTTAAGTTATTATTAACATTTAAGATCCTGTACACACCCACATACGTGTTTTCAGTCATCCTGTCTGACTAGACTTAAACTCAGGTTAAAGTGGGGGGGGTTAAAATAGGAATTATGTGAGGGAGATCACTGGCCTTCATGTATAAATAAGAATGATAAAAGTATGGTGGCTTGTGCCTTATATCATATTGGAGTTATTGTAATTATTAGTACCCACTTTCACATCAACATCCAGGCTGTAATAACGATTGGGAAACTTGGAGATTTCTGAAAGCTTCGGAATATCTGACCTGGCACTTACTGCTACAGAAGTGACTGCAAACTAAAGACACATGGATGTGTCACACCAGCCAAAGACCATTGTTAGTGTGTGCAACATCCCCGGCAAAATGCACAGTATAGCCTAATGAACTTTAAATAACACATTCTCTGCCATTAAACATGTTTTTTTGCTGGGAGCAGGTGTTTGACATGAGCTTCGGCTTTATAATACAAGAGGTTATAATACGCCCTCTGAGCAGTTACAGTGAGTTGCTATGGGAAAGTGACAAGCCAGGGTTAGCTGGTTAGCGTGCTAACTTCAGTAGAAGAAAATGAAATAGATAGAGACAAGAGTTAACAACTAGCGGCATGCATACTGGACCTCAGTTGTCTTGGTTACCATAATAACATGCAACTGTACCGAGAACAGTGTATGAATCGTTGCCGTGGATACTATAATAACTGTCATGTCTTGGTTAGGTTCAGGAAAAGATGGTGATTTGGGTTAAAGTAAGTACTTCCTCAACATTAGATGATCTTTGTTGTCGTGGTTACAATAATAACAACGTGGTTAACTTTGTCGAACGGTCATGGATAAAACAATCAACATAAACTGCTGGTCTCACATGGGAATCGAACACGGCTCTCCTGTGTCATATTCATCCATCGACCACAACCTCCTCCTGACATGGACTTTGTCTCTCTCTATACTACGCCACCGCACTTTCCCCTTTGCTCCTGTCATCATTACTACGACCACTAGATGTCGCCTAGCAGCAAAACCTAACTATGGGTCATAATAACCCGCTGCACAGACGGACTATGGGCTCGTTTTTCACAGGAGGACAGTCTCAGAGTTAACATTGGTGTTTGTTTCCACCTCTAGAGACAGCTGTTGGTGATTAAAGGAGTGAAGTTTGACGCTGAACACACAACATTTCTTCTAGACTGGTAAGTAAACAGCTGTTAATGCTAATGTTAGCTATGTAGCAATAGCAACACTTACAAATAGTTCCTTTATGTTATGGCTATAGTTAAGTTTTAAGCTCCGCCATAAATCTAATTTCTCAAGATCGTTGACAGGTGGGCTCACTCCATCTGCTGATGAAGATCATGCAATATGATCAAATCCTTTCACATTACACATATTTGATTTGTTATAAAAAAAATCTTGATAACATCAGCTTTAATATTCTACCAATAATCAGTCATATGATGGAGATTTTCCCTTTTCTTTTTTACAGTCTGTACTGTATCAAGCCAGATAGTTATCATGAACTTAGATGTTAGATGTTAGATGTGTATGACACCCAATTCCTTGTGAGTACCACCTAAAGTAAAGTGCTACCAAAACCCCCTCTCTAAACGTTCTGAGATTAAGGTCTACCAGATGTGGTGGAACAGTCCACAACTGGCCAAGTGTTGAGTCAGTCCTAACGAGATACTGTAGAAATTTTCCTCTTAAAAACAGCCACAGTGGAGTTTCACCCTCTCACAGTTCCACACGGAGCAGGGTTTAAACCAGGACACTGGCTGGCTGCCACGGAACAATTTTGGAAACATGGAACTCCCATAATGTGCATAAATTACTGTGGCAGACTTCTACGAGAAACAGCTTTTCAAAGATAGCTTTCTGCCTCATTCCGGGGTGCCATGTGGTTTTCCCAATTTGAATGCATTCTAATGTTTTTTTTTTCCCAAGTGTTTGCTTGCTGTGCAGAAGAGAGGACCAATGAGATGCATGTGGAAAGAAATCTGAACATAATGACTGGAAGGTGCACTTTGGAAAATGGGTTTCCATGGCAAATGACTCTTCAAGATCTTATCTAAATACATAGGTCTTCATTGCAGCTCTTGACGACCTTGACCCTCCCTTGGCCATTATTAACAAACAAGACTGTGCTGATCATTTAAGAAAACTATCAATTTTCACTATGTACCTACAGCTACTGACTGTAATTTCTGATTCAACGTCATGGCTCAGTGGTTGATGGATGAGGTGTCAAACTATAGGCTAGGCAAGTATGGCTTCAAACTACCTGATTATTGTTTGAAGACACAATCAGGTAGTTATGAAGAAATCAGTGTCAAGTTTCAGCCATAATGTTTCTTAAGCCATTGGTTAGTCAGTTGACACAATGATTGATAGTGTAGTGATTCGTCAGATGGATGCTAAATATCTATTCATTCTTTGGGAAGTAGAGTTAAACAGTATTTTTAGAAAATGAACTCCAACAGATTGACAATGAGATTCGCTCTGCCCATCTTTCTGGTATTTTGGTATCAAATACAGAGTGCCATGAAAATAGGGCCCTTAAGAGAGTTCAATTAAAATAACTGTCACATCTATTCCAAATATTTGGTTTGCTCTTGTTGATAAAAGCACCAGACTGGCCTCAAAGTTGATGATGCACCAGAAACATGACATGGTTCTGATATGTCAACTCTCACCTTGCCAACTCGCCTTGTGCTGCCTCATTTGAAAAAACCTCCTTCCTGTTTTCACCTCTCCACCCCCTTGTGAACCATGCCCTCTGTGCTTAGTTGGCACTATACCACACAAATGGGCAAAATAATTTTCAAGGTTGGGAAAAAACCAAATAGCCAGAAGCACAATATTGTATACTGTATATATATATATTTAAAAATATACAATTAGAAATTAGAGCAATTTCATATATTGACATATATTTCTAGCCCATACAAATATTTAGTTTATGTATGTATGCTTATATTGTAGACATATACTACATAAATATAGGCTATATCCATCCCAAACTCCTTCAATATATGTTGATATTTTATACAGTAGGGTCCAAAAGTCTGAGATTACTTCCCCAGAATGTGAAATAGACATGTTTAAAATTAATGAGAAATTAATAAAAAAATATATGTTAGCATATAGACTTTTTTATATGTATGTTGTTTTAATAAACATAAGTAAATTAATTAAGATAGATAGATAGATACATACATACTTGATTTATCCCCTAGGGGAAATTCATGTGTCCATTAGCTCATTGTTAATACTAATACTACTACTACTACTACTAATAATAATAAAAAGAGTTAATAACAAATGAACAATGATAATTAGATTAGTCGACTTCCTTTGGCTGTGGTGTTGTCTATATAGGTGTGAACCTCTCTGTTCTGCAGCACAGTGTCATGAGACGTTTGCTGCAGCTGTAGCTGCTTCTCTGTCCTGCCAGAATGTTGTGGAGAGGATGGTTGGTATTGTCCAAGATGGCCTCCATCTTACATTGCATGTGTCTCTCCACAACAGTCCTGAGTGAGTCCAGACTCCTGCCAAGCCCGGCTCCAGCCTTTTTGACCAGCTTGTCCAGTCTCCTTGTGTTCATGTCTGACATGCTGCTGCCCCAGCAGACTGCAGCATAAAAGAGTAATGTAATGTAAATTAAATATACAGTATATTATATTATTATATGTATATTATTAACATACATAGTCATAGATATTTTTTAATATATGTAAATTCTGCTATGGGTATTTCATACATGAACTTATGTCTTCATATATCCAGAGGATGTATATATGTGATAATAATATATCCCCTTATAGCTGACATATATGGCAACATCAATCTTGATATAGGGACATATATGTCAGATATTACATTTCTGAATGGGTGTCCTTCATATAGAGATGAATAAAGTAAAGAGGTGGAGGTAATGTCACTGAAAATAATGGTCATTGTGCTGCTGGACAACAGTCCAGTCAGACCTCTCGGGTCGTCAGATGGTGGTTTTTTCTAACTGTTCTTAGAATAAAATCATGATCTGGTGAGGGTGTGTTTTCTAGAGTGGATATGGGTTTTTACTGTCTTTGTGTGGAACCCTAACCCTTGCCTTTCTTTATTAAATGAGTGGATATTTCATGATTTTCATCAGCGAATGGCATTGTCCTGAGTCCATGATGACTCACCAAACGCCATTTACTGATGAAGGCAGTTAAAAACTAGAGAAATCAAGTAAATGGACCTTGAGTTATTACCTATCGGTAAACTTTTAGCTGCTAAATACCCAAATCCATTACTGTATTTGCAAATATGAAATATAAAATGTCAACTACTACAACAACAATGTGCCTAGAACTCATCAAGAGATCATTTTGTTCCCAGTCTTTGCTCGTTTATGTCCTTGTTTATGTGTTTATGACCCAAGGAGGGCTCGTTTTCCTGCCTGGTGTCATCCATTTTAAATCCAGCCCTGCCTTCTTCCATGTTCTTCATTGAGGGGGGAAAGGAGTGGAAAAAGGAAGGGATCCTGCCTGACATTCCTCCTTCTGCTGTGCCTCAGCTTGTATACAAGCAGATCAGCACAGCTCTGCCCTGACTATTCCAACCACGCTGATGGGACAAGGTTTGACCAAGGGGGTGTGTCATTGAATCATCAAGGGGCTGGACCTTCCAGCTGTGGGTGGAGTTGTACTGATGTGTGTGTGTGTGTGTGTGTATGTGAGTATTTAGGGAGGAGATGAGGGAGGGGTTTGATGAGAGGAGGAGAGTCCGGTGGAAAAAAAGAGGGGGGGCTGGAGAAAAAAAAAACTGCCGGCTTTAGCTTGACTGGAGGGTTTTCTCTCCCTGGTGTGGCATTCGCAGTCTAACGCTCATGTGGTAACATCCAGCATTGCTTGGCCTCCTCTGCACACTGGCCTGATTCCAGGGATTTGAAGTAGACACGACAGACAGACAGACAGACAGACAGACAGACAGACAGACAGACAGACAGACAGAAAGACAGACAGAGAGACAGAGAGAAAGAGAGACAAAGTGCATGTATGCTGGAAAGAGATAAGTGAGTTTAGAAGTAGGAGGGAAAAAGAACAGAGGTCCGGAGAAGGGAAGAAAAAGAAGAAGCAGGTGGGAGAGAAGAACCAGTGGTGAAGAAAGGTTGATTAGCTGACTGTACACTACAAATCCACCAACATGGCAGCCATGGAAGCACTGGAATCCTCAAGTGCTCAGCTGGAGCCCCAGACCCTCACTGAGATCTCAGACGACGAGGTCAACCTCCCACCCTCAGATGATGAAGACGATGCCCTTGCCGCAGCCAAAAAAGAGCTGTCCGCCATGGGCACAGAGGGGGACGCCGCCGAAGACAAGGACGAAGTGGCGAGGCTGGACCAGCAGGCCAACGGGGTCTTGGTGCTGTCTTTGCTTGACAAGATAATTGGGGCAGTGGACCAGATCCAGCAGACCCAGAGTGGGCTTGAGGCCAGGCAGCAGGACATGGAGCGTTCGGTGACCAGCATCCAGGGCGAGCTGTCCAAACTGTCCAAGAGCCACAGCACCACGTCCAACAGCGTCAGTAAGATGATGGAGAAGGTGCGCAAGGTGAGCGTCAACGTCAAGACAGTGCAGGCCGCCCTGGAGAAGCAAGGAGGCCAGATCAAGAAGCTGGAGAACAACGAGGCCGAGCTGCTCAAGAGACGCAACTTTAAAGTCATGATCTACCAGGTGGGAGAGAGTTTGTCTGTGTAAATACATGTATTAGTGTGTGGTTGTGGTTCGTGTGATTGAGGTTCAGGTTGTTTATGTAACGTACACGACACCTTATTGGTTTATGGGTGTGGCCCATGGGTCAATGTACCACATCACTTTCAAGAAATCCTACTGAAAATGATTCAGTGGTGGTTTGATACAAATGAAGAAGAAAGTGTTGGTTTGATAGAGATGTTCCTCAAGTTTACCCTGATGCTAACCCTATACCCATCCCTTAACTGAAGTGTTTTGTTGTACAAACCTGAGAAAGACCAAACATGAATCTCACTTTCCACCCCGACCCCCTCCATGCAACTTTTCCTCATTTTCTCAGCTGGAAAAACAGAAATGATGCTTCCTTCAAATACTAATTAGTAGGATATAAGTATAATTTCTACGAGACAGGTTTACAACCCGGACACAAAGATTAGCAAAATGCATATACTGTAGATACATATTCGCGTGAATGAAATCATAAAGTGAACAATAAACAACAAGCAATATACTAAGAGGGGATGTAACTATGATAATGTACAATATGAACAATAAACCATCATTAAATATGTAAAATATGAGTGAATGAAGCTATGTTATGAACAGCAACCAATATGTATTTAAATGAAATGCATTTTCATGCTAATAACCAAAAACATAGTTTAATATAATTTGTCAAAAAGACTCTTGAGACACATCCACACCTGTGGAAACAATCACCAGATTCATTACTCACACTTGTATGAGAAAGCACAGCTTCAAGTCATTTTCCAGCCTGGTATGTGCTACTTTTTCCAAGTATTCATAAATGAACTTTCATAAAATTGTGTCAAAGCACAAATAACCTCAAGCTCCAAGCAACACACAGTCTGTCTGTGGGGCTACAGAGCCAACAGAGGCACAACTTATTATGTTCTTAGACAACATACAGGAGCAGTGATCAGGGCTGCACTGTGTGTCTGTGATTGTTAGACTCTCAGATGTTGTTCTACCCCAACCCCAGCCCCACCCCAGATCTACTGTACATTGGATCAATAAGTGGTATCCTCAACAGGTGGCTTCCAGATATTTTTCCTTTCATAGCAGACAGTGTGTAGAACTTCAGGATACAAGCCGTCACATGTGAGCCGAGCTTGCCGGCTGCCCAAGTCATACGGAATTAATTCGGAAAGTCAATTCCCTTTTTTTATACAGAGATGGAAAATACCACAAGTGAGCTCAAGGTCCTGTTTAAGGCAGAGAAATGTTTCATTTAAAGACAGAGAGCAAGTTTTTTTTTGAGGGGAGTTGAGGGGAGCCCTGTTCTTTTTTTAGCCTTTGAGGCTGTGATGTATAATAGCTTGCAGCTTTTTGCACAGTGGTGCGAGAACATTCAGAGTTTCCAGCAGTGACTCAGACATCATGGCTTGGGCTAACCTCCCTCTCTCTGTGTTTCTCTCAGTCTCTGTCCAGGGACTGGGCAAAAGTCAAATAAGAGCTCCATCTTAGGCAACCCAGACTGTCTCACTGTGAATGGTTTTGCATTTGTGCTATTCTAACGTACTTACACAATATATTTGGCTTTCTCGTCTTGGCATACCAGCACAAGATTTCATATATAATGATCCGCAGATGAGCAAGGCAGAACTGTCAGTCAAAAAGAAAAGCTAATCTCCATCATTGCATCTGAGAGAATTTGATGACTGAACGGTTTCTCAATCCAAAAGGATCATAAATCAGAATTTTAATTAGAATACAATAATGTCTTGAGGGCTGCAAGTTTCCAATACAATCTACCTGAAATACCACACTGTGAAAAACAAGAGGGCTGGGATTTTGCTAGCATTAGCCAACTTCTTTGGCCCTTTGGCAAGAGAAACTCCCCCTGAAATGCCTATCTCTGGCTCCCTCGCTAACTCAAAACACTGGCTTTGTTTACGGTTGCCAACTATGACATAACCTCAGATTCATCTTCATTAAAAAAAGCAAACCACAGTGTGTTCTGTTTTCAATTTTCTGTGCTACTCTGTTGCCCTTCAAGAGCAGATTCCTTCAAAATCAGCAGTAGACAGAGAGAGACTCCAGCAACACCCCCAGTGAACTGTAACACTGTCAACACATAAATACTTGGCTTTTGTTAGGACTCATTAGCGCTGACGACTTGTTCCTCCATGCGCAATCACATCTCCACTCACAACAACTATTTAAACACTGTGGAGGCATTTGTGTACTGGTAGTAGTGGTGTGTACTTATACTCTAAAGAACATCATGGAAAAACAAACAAAACTAACAAGGCTGCAATTTTCATACTGCTGTGAATGTGTTTAAAGGTGCCAGTACATGCACATTATTAGAGCCAAACCAATGTATCAGCCAGGTGATATAATCAGCCAATATCATCTTATCACACACTATATATTTTGGTGTATCGATTATGTGTGTAAATGTCAGTGGAAAAACAGTGTCTTCATTACATAGTGTGTCCACCAGAGAGCAATGATGTATGTTCAGTATGTATGTTATTGGTCAAATGTAAGGGATCATTATCAAAAATGTGCACCATGTTGTGCATTTATGTTAAAAAACTAATATAAAAAAATAGGTTTTATCATTCATTTGTAGGCCTACCTCTACAGTCTCAATACTGGTATCAGCCTCAAAAATCCTATCCTAGCGCTACCAGCTGCTCACTGAAACTCTAATTGTTTAGACATGTCCTTGAAATAATGATATCCAGTCCTTACTAATGCTCTGTATCATGATACATTTATCATCTTGTATCTGCAATCTGTAATGTCCTTAACTTCCAATAAGATTTTTATTCAAAGTTAAACAAAAAACAGCCACTAAGTATGACTCCTTTAACCATTGCTAATCAGCATATTACAACATAGCAACATGTAAAAACGCCTACAGTGCTGCTGACTTTGTCTAAAATCATGTTTTCTTTGTGTTCCACTAGCACAATGCTAACGACCTGCACCAACAGTATCACTTTGAGTTGTGTCATCTGACATGGTGTGTTATCTTTGCATGGGGGATTGTGGGTAATAGTATTTGGATGATATCACGCTACCAAGGTTTGCAACTCATTCATGATGAATTTTCCTCTAAGAGGTCATCATGCCCAAAACAACATGGGTAGAGCATCTGTAGCTCAGCATTAGCAAATTAGCAACCTCAAAAACATGTTTAGAAAATATACATTTTACATTAGTTTCAATGGGATCAAGGTTATTTCAAGGACAATGGGAGCATTATATTCCATTCAGTGTGTTTAGCTGCTGATCCAACATCAGTCTATATACAACAGCCTGTTTGCTGGTTTGTGACACATGCAGCTTAGTATCAGACACTGTTTTCACATCTATCCCTGACATTTTTCCAAAATGCTTCTCACTTTTCATTGTGTGTGTGTGAGGTGGGAGTTTAGATCAGACACTCCTGTTTTGTGCTTGTGTTGTTTGTGCCCTGAGGAAAAGCCCTGCCCTGGTGCTCAGCTGATATTAAAACACACTATTACTGAGTGGTGTTTACTGTTACATAGTGTTACTCACATAGGAGGGGGGGGGGGACAGCACGAGGGCTTTGTAGTGGAGCGTAGGATGTTTAATCTCTGCTTTAGTGGCCCAGCAGCCTTTGCTCCACTCCTTCCTGGGCCCCCTTAACAAGTGTCGTCCTAACCAGACTTGGACTGATTCATGTTCATCTTGTTTCCTTATGAAGGAGCAATGTCATTAACCCAAAGGAAGACTTAGTGACACAAACTAAAACCAACTCTGGCTAATGCCAAGAACCCAAACAATACCCCATAAATCCACTGGTATGTTGGACGAGCCCAGGCTACTGTACAATGTGTAAGTGGAAACTAATCAGGCATCTCTGTCAGCACATCAGCTGGAAAAGGCTGTTTCCCTGTTAGCATGAACAGCTGTCCTCCTCTGGGAATGTATGTTTGTGTTGGCCCGCGATGTGTGTAGGTTGCTGTTGTGTGTGTGTGTGTGTGTGTGTGTGTGTGTGTGTGTGTGTGTGTGTGTGTGTGTGTGTCTTTGACTCATTTAAGCCTCAATGTCCAGTCCTCCCTTGCATCTCTCTTCAGCTCCTTGACAGCTGAGTCCATATGGTGTCAGAGAACAGAGGTTACTGCACATACTGAGGAGCCATGCTGGATTATGACAATTAACCCCACAGTGTGTGAGTGTGAGAGAGAGAAACAGAGGAAGCAAGGAAGAGCGATGGAAATATTAGTAGATTAAAGCTGCACTACAGTCTTTTTATATTAACTATGAATCAGATTAATATGTGTAATGTTAAAGAGGTCATGTGTAGTGTCAAAGCCACTGGAAGTTATCACCAGACTTTGTAGTTCCCAACACCTCTGCGCTCAGCAACTTCATTTTATGATGCAGCAACCAGTTGATTTCAGCAAAATCAGTGTTACCAACTTTGCCATATCTGGGCAGACAAGGTTAGCAACTAGGTGGTCTTCAGATGAGTGGAACAGCAGCTAAAGAGCCAGATATTTTTCTCAGGAGGTGGTGGAGACCAAACTGGAGCTAAAAGCAGAGTGAATATTGGACTTAGAGTCATCAGGTGAACACTATAGTACTACTTTATGAGGTGATAGCATGTCAACGTTGTATTTTCAGTGTTTTCTATAAAAAATAAGCCCATAGGTCGTCTGTGCAGCAGGTTATTATGACCCATAGTTACGTTTTGTTGCTAGGCGACATCTAATGGAAAAGTATGGTCAAAGTTAACCACGTTATTATTGTAACGTAATGTAATGTAACGTTGTAATGTGTTTGAGGAAGTTCTTATTCTCACCTAAATCATGATCTTTTCCTAAACCTAACCAAGACATGACCTTTATTATAGTATCAATGGCCACAAAGGGCGATGAAGGGTGCTGTAGGGCCGCTATATCAGGAAACACTCCTGTGGGTCAGAGGGTTGGAAAAAACAACCTGTGTGGCTGTTCAGGTTGGAGGACTTGTTGGTTTTTTGCTTGTTTCTCTGCCACCTAGTGATCAGAAATCACCTATTGCATCCTTAATCAATTCAGAGAAGTTATCATTGAGATTCAACTTACACTAATGAATCTACGTAGGGCAGACCAATAAATAGAGGATTGTGCTAACAAAATGCTCCAAAATTGGTTTTCAAAGGCAGTCCATATGGGTTGTATAATGTCATAAGGAACAGGTCTCACAGTTTTTCATAAATCTAAAAGCTGTTACTGTGTATGATGATTCCCTGCGAGGAGAGACTTCCTCTGTTCATTGCTTCTCCTCTGTGGCTGGATTTTCCTCCCTTTGAGTGCAGCCATTTGGAATATGGTCTAATAACACCTTGAATGACTTGGTTTAATGCCTCAAATACTGTAGGGATTTAAGGACAATGACTGTTAAGAACAGGGATATACCCACTTTCCCCTGAATGTGTTTGTGAATGTCTCTGCCTCCTACATTAGAGGTTGATAAGCTGAGAGAAATAACTATTGTGTAGCGAGTATATGTGACACATTGACCTGCTGAGATTCCCTCCATCGTTGTGAAGAGGGTGGAATAATATGTGTGGGAGAGTAAGGGAGAAAGATAAACTGGAAGCAGAGGGGCTGTCCATCCACTTTGTACAGGGAGTGGATGGGTGTGTTGCAATGAAGAACAGGGACCATATTTAGACAGCTGATTCATAGCACAGGCATCCCCGGCTCTCCACGCTAACCTCCTCTTGCCTCCACCTCCTAATGTGGAACCAGTCACAGCCCTGTTCCTCCCTTTTCCCAGCTCCTCCGCGCATCCACATTGTGTCCTCTTCGACCTACCCCACCCTACACACCATCCCATTCCCTTACCAGCCATCATTTTGCTCTCACCCCTCTCATTTCATTATTTCCTCTTCATAATGAATCAGGTTATGTAACTGATATTGATATATAAAATTTGAAAGATTTGAAATGAAATATATTAAAAGATAAGCATGCTCATGAAAAGTAATTGTGAAACACTACATATATTTTGAAAGTAACTGCCTAGAGTTCATTATTTAAAGTCTAAACTATGAAGGGTTCATTTGCAATTTGGAAAAATATAACAAGGAAGCATCATCATGTGTTTTTTTTAATAAGGATTATTTCATTCGTTTGGATATTTCTATGAGCTAGTAATGAGCCTGAGGATCTCTTGTTGATCTAGGCAAACTATTCAAGAGTTGCAGTTGTTGTGCAGCCGCTCTAAAGGCCACGACCACAGCATTTAAAACAGTAACATTTTGGAGCAAAGTCAGTGACATGCACATTTCCACAGTTGACCAGATGCAAACTATCTTGGCAGTGCTGACCTTTTAAAGAAGAAATTTTCCAGCAACCCTAACCCTAACTGAGAAAGAGATAGCAAGCTTGGCTGGCAGGTTACTGAGGCCAGCAAGTGCTAGCATGTAACTGGTTAGCCCCATTCATGACCTCAGCAGGCTGTACATTATTCCATGACTCTCTCTCACTTAAAGTGGTAGTTAGGGTTATTTGCTGTGGGGTTGTGTGCTGCCAGTTTAGAGATGCAGCAGTAGCACCGGCACAGAAGCTGAGCGAAGTGCTGCTGTGGACAGGTTCAGCAAAAAAATATTTTAGCCACTTAAAAACCAGTCCACAGGAAAGAAATAATATCACTTTAAATGTACACTTTATTTTGAATATTTCCAGCAATTTATCTTGCAACAGCAAACTGCCCTTTCCTTTGGAACTACATGTTCTCAACCATTGAACTACCATATTTCTATGCAAGTGCACCTACGCTTAGCCCTGTCTGACTCAAGCAGATGACCTATGGAATAGTAGTATCTGGTAGTAGTATTCAACAATTCACAAACTGTAGTTCCAAAGGAAAGGGCTGTTTGACAACAAGATAAAGTGGTGAAAATATTCAAAATGAAGCTACACTTCAACTGATACTAGATTTTTTCTGTGGACATTTATAAGTGGCTAAAACACTTTTTTGCAGATGACCCCATCTACTGCAGGTAATACACTGACTACAGATATGTACCTCACACAACCCCACGTCAAATAACCTCAACTATCACTTTAACACTGCAGATCTGTCAGAGGTCCACTTTCTGTTTTGTCACAGATGAGGATTGTTACCAGTTAGCTCACCAGCCACAGTAGCTCACATCTAGCCATGCAGGTACTATACAGCACCACATTTTTACCAAGGGATAAATCTCACAGTGCCTCTTTCTGAGGCTTAAAGCCTGTATCTTTTCTTTAAGCCACAACTCCTTTCTACTTCTTCTCCTGACTTTCAAAGGAATCAGGATCTTGGACAATGGAAAGAAACTCTCACAAACAACCTGTCAGAACAGATTTTGTTCATCCTTTTCCTCTATGTGATACTTTCCACCACCACCCGAAACACCTGTTGCCTCCACACTTGCTACATTTCAATCAACACCACATTGTCAAACTGCCATCTTATTTTACTGTGATCACAGCTTCATCCAAATAATTTACACATGAGCTCGTCTGTTGTTTTTTCTTGTTCCTGCAACACTGCAATACTCAACATCTCACCAACAGCCTTGGAGCGATCATGCTCTCAATAATGTTTTGCTTGTAAATTCATCAAGAGTGAACCCCGTCTTCTCACACAGGTCGATCCAGGTCCTTATATGGACATGTGAGCCAGAAATGTTCCCAGCTCAGTTTACAGGCCAGATTGTGTCTAACATTGTTTCAGCTGGGAGCAGGGCTTATTGAAGGAGTATGTTTTTTTTCTAGGGGTGGTGTGCATGTCAGGCTACATGGTCAAAACACTGATGAGAGCTTATGTTGACAAAACGGGTAGGAAGGAAAAGAGAGGAGGAGGAGGAGGAGGAGGGAGAGACAATAAAGGAAACAGAGCGAGGTATCAGAGGGCTTATGGAGTCAAAGAAAGAGAAAAGAGAAGGGGGAGAGCCGTCTAAAAATAGCAACTATCGCATACTTGTTTGATTGTGAGAAGGAAAGGACCTTTTGGAGATTGTGTTCCTGTTTGGTTTTTAAGATCCGAGGCTGGGTCCAAGCGACTGCTGCTTATTTGTGACATGCAGCTATATTATCAATCATTTTCTTCCTGACTTTGATATCCCTGCAGCATACTTTTATGACCTTTCCGTGTCTTATATTCAACTCGAGTGCTTTAGTAGTGTTTAAACTGTTGTAAGAAACTGTTGATATTGTGGTGACGTTCCTGTATAGCTCATCTTTACGCCAACTTTCCACTTTATCATCAGTTGACTCCTAATACCCATAAACCCTTGTGCTGCAGGCAAACCCACCCAGGTGATGCGTTGTTCAGGCATCTCAATCAAGCCACAGTCACCACAGCTGAAAAACTAAGTGCATGTGCTCTAAGCTGCACATCCTCTATTGGCTGCTAGACCATGGGAACTGTTGCAGGGCACGCTAGTTCCTGTTAGGTGATACCCCCTGTTACTAATGAATAATCAAATACATGCAAACAAATATTTTTGAGTTGTTGAACACATTTATACACAGTATGGAGAATTCTATAATCCAAATCTGACCAGCCATGCAGATAAAAATGCAGTTTTAGATGGTTAAATCTTGTGTTAGATGCCTTTCCCTGAAAGTGAACTACTGCTTCACTACATTATTTTTCTACAAGGGCTTTTATTACTCTGTCTCACTGGAGGCCACCACCTTTTCCACACAGACACTATAACTAACAAGTATGAGCTGATACGATGTAATCCACACCGGCTTCCCAGTGCTCCCCCACTAAACATTGCCAAATATGTTTCACGGGGCACAGGTAACCCTGTATGCAAGCGTCTAATCCACTCAGTGGCAGGAAGTTCCAGATGCTTCCCTTTAAAAAGCTAAGGGTTGCCTTTCATCAGATGTGAGGAAGTTAACAGACTGGCTTATCATCTGCTGGAAAAGACTGAGCAGTAATGTACGCATTTTGCTATTTCCAGACCAAATGCTAGTAGTGCTCACTCCTTAGGTAAAACGCGTCCTGTCTCAAAACCCTTTTTTTCAATGCTCTTTTTCTTCATATCAACAAATGTTTACAGTGTAAAAATACGCTTCAGGCCACTTATACTTGCATATAGCTCTACTTCAGTTATTGTGCATATCCTGAAAATAAGGCACAAATTGCCAGTTAATTAAAGCAAAAGTCAATGGAGAGGAGCAAATATTTTTACTGTCTTGTAAAAATATTGTAGTTTTACTATTTAGTTGCTTTAACAATGTAAAAAAAAAATGTTACGTGCTGGTCAAAAACCTTCAACTCACAAAAGCAGCCCTGTTTGGATCCAGCTCAGGGATACCATGCAACGCTTTACATCTTTTGTATCAGCTAAGTGCTGCCACCTCTATGGCTTGTTTACACATTAAACTGTAGAGTGCACAGTAGTTATTGTTCGAAAGGGATCAGTCCACCAATGCCAGGCACTTCAAGGTTTCAGTCCCAAACCTTAAAAAACGAAATACAATCCTAATTCTTCTGCTTTGGTGAAATGCATAACAAATTTGCTCTAATGCTGCTCACTTGACATCAATAGACAAATTATCTTTCAGATCCAGATCATTTAGTAGAAGCTTTTCCACATGAGTCAGACGTAGATGACTCATAGTCAAAAGCTGTGGTTACTGAAAACATTAATTTGTTTCCTCATATGACCCAAACCATCATATGATTCCAGCTTTGGATCCTCTCATAACCATGCAGTTAAATTATTGGCCCAGAACAGAAGAATGCTTGTGATAAGTTAACATATCATCTACTTCTATGATGTCTAAGATATTGGGATCACTTCTTCTTCTTCACTTCTCTTTGTCTCCAGGCTTTGTGGAATGACGCCATGGTGAAACTCACTTAGACTACAAAGTACAGAAGCCTGGTATCCTGCCATAATGTCTCACTGAAGTTATGATTACTGGGGAAAAAAAAGCTAAGATAAGATCACTACAGAAGCTGAAAGTGATAGCATTTCTAGATGCTATCTCAAGATTAAAGAATGAAGTCATTATTACATTATCATGTCAAGCTGTTTGGTTTTTCCCTTTTAGTCAGATGATGACAGAAGAAACACTGCAGATTATAAACAATCAATACTGACAATATTGCCAGGAAGTACATTTTTTGCAGCCATTTCTTTGGCATAGTTTCCCCATATATTTACACATACCCAACCCCATACAGTGCATACACATTAAAAATATGAACCCAACAACAAACAAATCACAGGCTGCATGCAGGGATAGCTGCTAATCAATGTCCTGTTTAATGTTTAATTTTGGTAATTGCAGCCTGGAATGATCTTGGCCTTTATGGCTAATTGAGAGACTGTGGATTGGGATGCACACACTAATATAAAATGGTAATAGTGTTAGTAGTGGTGGTAGCAAAACAGCAAGTTTACAGCAAGTCTAATTTGTAAGTTGTCCTCCAGGGTTCATGACTTTTGTTTTGAAATACTCAGTACTCAGAGACATCCTCCTCTTGCTGATGCAGTGCACACAGAAGGATGTTGTAGTGTGCATCAAATCTTTCTGGCAGACTCTCCTATGGCTTGTCTCCATTTTCTCTGAAGCTAATTTTATCCTTCACAGACCTGACTGTAAGTCCAGCATGGATATTTCTCCTCGGTCATTCAAATTTTGGATTGCAACATGGAAACAGTCATTTGCAATTGCAGTTTTTCAGCCTTGCACGTCTTTTATGTCTTTGATTTGTTGCAATGGTGAATGTTAAACATCTAATTTGTCTATTGTCTGGTATAGTTTCATTTTCCTCAATGAGCCAGTGAGAGTTTGTTTTATTGGAGCTGAGCATCTGCCATGTCAGAGCTGGTAACAGTGGCATTTGCATTATGGGAAATGCAACGTTTTCCAGCAGTTTTTCAGCTGGACTCGTACCAGGAAGAAAAGTCCAGATGTCCTTTGCTCTGATTTTAACCATTCTTCTTTTACTCTCGCACAATTAAGGAAAGTGCAATAAAAAAATCTCTATACCCTTTTTAAAAATGGCTGGCCTCCATATACTGTGCATGACTGTACCCATCAGTAGCCTAACATTTCTGTTAGAACTCACATTGCACAGAGCAGGACAGGAGCAAACAGTGGAGGAAGAGGTCATTTCTTCTGAAGCTCCATAAATCTCTCCATAAACACCAACCTCCTCTATTGTTATTGGAAAGAGTAACATGAGGTGGCCATGGGAACGACCACTGTCATCCCTCAGTGTCCAGGTCCCTCTTAGTCAAGCATGGGGAACTGTTCTTAGACTAAGAGGGGCCAGCGGGGAGGGGGACAGGGCTGCCAAGCTTCAGCTGCTTGTCTCATCATAATAGTAATTACATCCCTTTATTCAGCCAAAGCTTGCGGTTGCCACTTCTAAATTTCTGAATGGTGGACTCATCGTGTGTATTTGAATGAAGTTGTCATTAGATATGGGAATGGAATGGTACACTCATAGTAGAAATGTTGATGTCATCACTCAGGAGGAATTATTAATGATGGGGTTCAGTTTTTACTCATTAAAAAGATTGTGTGTGTCTATGCGACTACATTTACATGTGTGTGCATGTATATGTGCGTGTGTTTCTTTGAGCTCCTGCATGAGAGTACATGATCAGAATGCCCACCAACCAAAGTATGTCGTAAAAACAGCCTCCAATGATAGTCGACAATGGCAAGCTGTGTCTTGCAGTGTGAGCTGAAAAGAGTGAGAATGAAAACAGCAGAGAGCTGCCTGACACACACGTGTCTGCAGCCTTGGAAACTCTTCAAGAAATCCTTATTTGTACTTCAATCATGTATCCTTCCATACAAAACTTCTAAGTTTAAGTTGATAGTTTATGCAAACTGTTGTGGTGTGAAGTTCCACATCCTGAATACACAAACAGACATGTTGTACTGCCTTTAAGTACTGTAGGAAATATTGCAATCACATGATGGCCAAACAATAACACAACCAGGAGACACATCTGGTCAGGAGAGGACAGGAGAGGATATAGGATATAAAATATTAAAAATGAATGTCATGGAATTTATTTGAAGGAATAGTTCAACATTTCAGGAACTATACTTTACTGCTTTTTTTTCAAACGTTCAGACTGATGTTTAGTCTGATGTAATATATATACATGATGTCCAAAGTTAAAGGTCCCATATAGTATAAAAGTAGAGGTCCATGTGTAGTTTGATTATAGATCAGGTCTAGGTTCTATATTAATACTGTGAAAGTATCAAAGCCTCAGTCCACAGAGAAATGCACACAGCCTGTATTCAGAAACTGAGCCTTGAAACCAGCCGTCAAGACTTCTGGAACTTTGTGATGTCACAACAAAGCACTCAGCCATGCCCCAAGCCCCGCCCACCTGCACCCACCATCCAACCTTACAGGATTTGGTTTCTCTGAGTGCTTACCTGAAATCTTCTATATTCTTTTTTTGATCACTCAGAACAGTCAGCCAATCAGAAGAGAGGCTCATCTCCTCTCTTCTGATTGGCTCACCAACCTGTCGTTACTAGAGCTCCAGAGAGAAACCTGAGAGAGGAGATGTAAAACTACATTGAGATGGTTTTTGGTTCTTAAAACCACAATTATATCTTCTTATGGATCAACACTTCAAATAAAACACAGAAGAAGAGGAAAATATGGAGCTTTAAGAAATAAATCTGCCACCAATTAACACTTTAAATCTCTTTATTTAATCCGTACACAAATAGAAAATGAAAATGTGTGATTTGAGGGAGTTGGCTGAAACTTTAATAGATACAACAATAGATGACAGGAAACAAGGGAGAGAGATGCATGAGAACGCCAATATACATGGAAAGCGAGTAAGCAAAACTAACAGTTTACTCTTTATTAGCCTAACAGTGTTTATACTAATAAACACTTGGCAAATAAAAAGTTGGCTAACTGGATATCGTCAACAACCCAGCATGTGCTAGCAACGACTGTACAGCAGTATTCAATAGTGCAGGGAATTTTATTTAATTTCTGTATTAATCGAGTGGGAACCTCCTTCTGTTTCAAGAATTGTTTGTTTTATAGTGTGGGGTGTTGCACGCACTAATGGCACATTGACATATGTCAGTATCAAGTAGAACTAAAACAGTACACATCATTATCCTCCCAAACTATTAAGCTGTAGGTTACATATCATTTATCATTTGTAAAATCAGAATTGTTTTTACTTTTCATGCTATGTGTCCACTTTGAAGTAAATAAACAAAACTCGTATGTATGTAGTACGTATGCAGTTCAGCATGTAACAGTCAGTCACCACCTGCACTCCTTAAAATTAAACTTTGTGACACAGCACTGAAATAAGTTTTTAATACAATCTATGGTTCTATATGTCAGACTTAAGTGAGTATACGACTGTTTACTTGAATAGGTATATACCAGTGTGAAGAATACCAGTAGAAAAGATTCAGTCATTCAGCACTGTGTTCAAAGGCCAATGCTAATAAAGCATGAAGTTCCAGTACAGATTATTTTCTACCTCATAAACGATGAATATATTAACAAAGAACCAAGACTTTAAAATAAAATGTCATGAGATAATTTCCCTCTCATTCATTCAAGAGGTTTTTAAATCAACACCACTGGGGTATCCTGCCCACACGCATTAGTTTCGTGCCATTGGGCAAGTGAAACTGAATCAAAAACGAGGGAATTTATCTGGCATACATCTAGCAAAGGAATATTTATTCTGTTGCCATGGAGCTGCAAACGCTGATCTCTTTCATTTCTCAGTGACCCAAGAATCAAAGTTTACTCTCCAACCACAAACTGTAAGGACACCGGGGAAGGTAGAAACCAAGGAAGGTAGAAAGAAACAAAGACAGGGGTGAGGGGATGGAAGGAAGTAAAATAGACAAAAACTAAGAGAAAGGAAAGAAGAAAAAGAGAGCTGCTGCAGTGCTTCAATGCAACAATAGGCTTGGTGACTCATCTCTCTCTCTCCCTCCCTCAGGGACCTACGGCATGCCATCACTTTATATAGCAATCTCTCTCTCTCTCCCTCCGGTCTCATGGCTCTGATTAAAGGGGACGAGTGGAAAACAGAAGGAAAGTAGAGAGTTCTCTCCCCAGAGTTTTATGCTGTGTGTGACCAGTACACTCTCTCCCATGGCGCTCACATGAGAAATGTACTCACACAAACACATGCAAAGTCTCTTAGAGTAATGTATGCCTACGCATCCATCACCCAAAGGACACAGTCCAACAGGGTAGGCATAAGGATTATATGACAAAGGTCATCATATCATTGAAGTTTAAGTCAGAAAGTTAAATTCATAAGCAACAAAACACACTTGTGTTCAATTCACCACCATCCCGGGTTCTGTTGTTACAGATTTACTTGGTCTGGTATGACCACTAATTAATGGTGGCTAATGTTAGCTAACGTTAGCAAACTTCAGGCAGATATTAGGCCTTTCTCAGTCTGCATTTTTGCCTGTATTTGTGTTCTGTACTTGTGAAACTCAAGTTATGTCCCAATTTAGCATTTCAACACAGACCACATTTATCTAAGACTGATCTCAATGCCTCCGCCTATTTCATGGGCATCCCATGATGCTTTTTGGTGGACAACAAACCCACAAATATTATTGCCATCCCATTTTCAGATTTAAAATTATTTTAAGATAGAAACTAATTGTTTAGATTTTACATATGAGGTTGATTTATCAAAATAATCCCTACATGTTAGGTCAATGTCCATGGTCATCCTGGTAAGAACAGACCTTACAATACAATAGTTTGCTGACTTTATGACTCTTGTCCACTACTTTTACACAATGTCTTTGCATTTCACAGATCAGTATTCAAATGGTTTTATTACAAAAAATAAACACAAAGTGAACAAACAGCATTTAATAGTAGACATGGTTGGTTTGCTTCTCTGACTAAAGGGAATCTGCCCACTCTGTCTCACCTGTCTTAAAGGTGCTAGGTGTATATTCTTAGTGTCAAACCCAACAGCTTTTTCAAATTTGCAAATTAAAACTACCTCTTACTTTGATGCAGAGAATTAATTTATTTTTTATTCTTTTAGTGTGCTCTTCACCTGACCATGTGGTGTCTTGTCAATTTAAAGGGTTGGTTTAAGGGTTTGAGCAATGAAGTGTATGAATTAATTGAGTTGACACCACAAGGTCTATTTAGTAGCTGTTCTTCAGCTGTCCATCATATTACATAACATGGGCTTAATGAGGATATATGTATGTTTTCTCTGTTGCCATGGTGACATGCATTGTTGTGTGTACAAGATAAGAGGTTATAATAAACCGTCTGAGCAGCTCTACTTCTTCAGGGAAGATTGGACGCTATAGTGACTCGCTATCGGAAATAGATGAGACGGTCCAGCGGACCTAGGCTAGTTGGTTAGCATGCTAACTTCAGTAGAAGAAAATGACTGATAGAAATAGAAGCAAAACAAGAGCTAACATTGGCGTTGTTGTCCATCACTGGAGACAGCTTGGAGAGTACACGAATGGAGTTTGATGCTGAATTCATTTGAACTGAATGTTTCTTCTGGACTGGTAACTAAACAGCTGTTTTTGCTAACTTTGGCTATATGGCAACAGCAAAAACTTAAATATAGCACCGTTAAAGTTTTCAGAAACAAAGCAGCATCAACATTTCCATGACATCTGATATGATCAAAATGGACTAAATGGACCTTGTTTTCTAAACCAAAGTAAATTTTGTCATTTGAAAGCTCCAGAAAAAGAAAACAGTATCCTCATTTGCTTCTTAGACTGCTCTCAGTTCCTTTTCAAATCAGCATCTGTATCAAGAAGATTTGACATTTTCCTGGATTTACTGGAACATCCCCTCATTACGTGTGTGTCTGTAATGGAAGGCACACTTATACAGCTCATACAGTAGAGTATGCATATTGGTCACCCAGGTACGGTGCCCCCCCCACACACACACACACACACACACATCTGACTTTTCCACAGCAGTAGGGGAGTTCTTGGTGGTTTGAGTTTAAACAGGAAAACAGAAACAGAGAGGGGTGTGTTACAGCAGGATTCCTCTCTCGCTCTCTACTTTGGGCTGATGAGTGGTTGCAGTGTGGGCTGAGAGTGGAAAGCTTCCATCGTGTGCTTCACATCCCACAGACACACACACACACTCATGGACACTCGGTCACACAGGCACAGTCAAATAGTCACACATTTAAACCTCTGTATAAGCACATATGTTCATACAAATGCACACACAGTTAAACACACAGACACACATCTGTATTCTTCTTTGCACACAGAGAGATTGTGCACACACACACTCAAACACACACACACACACACACACACACCTCCTGCAGCAGTAACCCTCTGACTCAACTGTTGTCTAGTGAAAATCTTTTTCCTTTCATCTGGAAGCATTATAGTTCCAGTCAGGCTCACCACTGTTACCATGGAGATAAAAGCACAACTAAATGTTTTTGACTGCAAATGAAGTCATGCTTTTTATTTATAGATTTAATACAAAACTGTCATCAGAGACTACGCTGTAGTACCAAGGATGTGAAGTACACAAACACAGATTTGGCAAAAAAACAACAATATATATTAAACATTTTCAGTCTGAGTCAGGAAGTGTTTACACACGCTTGGCTGAGGTAAATGCTTTGGTATTGTTGCTGCTGCCATGGTTCCCCTGTGCAGCCACTCACCGCTGCCTATGCCCGGAAAATCCAAATATGCCTGTATCAAACATCCTCAATGTCTTTGATCGGAGACCGTCAGGAAACACACAGGCGCAGGCATGAAAACAGACTAGGAGAGATATGTAAATAATGATGTGAAGAGGAGATGAAAAACACAGAGATCACAGTGTCATCTGTTTGTGTTTCAATCGTCATTTTTAAACATAATGCTCAGCAAGGGACAGCAGTGTTGCGTTAATGGTTACAGAAAATGTACTCTAGTGATTTTAGTGAACCTGACTTTCACTGTTTTTGGTGATAATATTCATATTACAATGTGGTTTTCCTTACAATGAGAAGTACAGCTTCATGGATGCTACATGACCACCTGGCTGTATACTTACTTTTTATGTTTTCATTTTTTTCAAGCGTATGAACATAGATGCAGCAAATGAAATCAGTTAAATCAAATGTTAAGCATGACAAATGTCAGGCCTCAGGCCTAAAAGCTTGTGCTGTCCACAGCAGAGTGTGTGGTGGGACAGAAGTCACCATGCACAATCACCATGAGAGAGAAACACTGAGTTGTGCTGACAACACAGAGCATCAGCCAGCTGATCTCAGCAACTGATACACGCACACACACACACACACACACACACACACACACACACACACACACACACACACACACACACACACACACACACACACACAGTGATAGGGCTTTTGTAAGGACTATAGGCTTCGTATTGTTAGCTACCTCTTATCTCTTTACTTCAGTTTAAACTTGCTCTGCTGCAAAACCCCAAATATATGAATATTAAGCCGAAGCTGAGACGGTTAGACGCCTTATACGCAGTACATCCGTTGCACAGCTTTTCCATATGTAACAATGTCTATCTATATTTAGTCTCAAACGAGCTTATCCAGTTATATTATTCCTGCCCTCAGAGCACAGTTGTGGCCAGTCAATAGATCTGTACAGTGTGAATATAAAAGGCACAGGTTCAGGCTGTGCAATGAGGCAGATCAAAATGACAACGAAGTGCGGAGCAGAGCAGGGTTGGTAGATACAGCGCAGCTCAGGCAGCCAGAAACCAAAGTGTTGAGATAAGTTAGTCAGTCCAGAAATAGAAACCATCAGAAACCTGGATAAAGTCCAAATTAATGTACAGTGAGGTGAATAACAAGGTTACTCATATTCCATGGAGAATACTGGGATATACTAGCTTCATGTAACCACAGTCTTTAATATGAGGAATGGGATGTTGCTGACAAATAATTAGATTTTAATAATTTAATAATTTTTAGTTTCTAGATCTCAGTTACAAATAACAGAATGTAAAAGGGTCATGCTCCTCTGAACACACACTGTCAGGTAAGGACAGTTCCCAGAGGATAATGTCTGCTATATATTGGCCGTATTGTTAACAGTGTATCTGTAATGTATTACGCCAGAGAGCTAAAAAGTGTGAGTATTCATGCGTTGGTGCACGCACACAGAGTGAGAGGTGGGTCGTTAGAGGAAGAGAGCCACAGTAAAAGCACTGCAAATGCCTCTCAGATGAATGACTTTTCCACCAGCCATGAGTCACTGCAGCGATCTGTCCACCACCGTCAGACGGAAAAAAAAGAAAGAGAGAAACAAAGAAACAAAGAAAACAGGAAGACAAAAAAAAAAAAGTAGGAAAACTGATGTCAGTTGTGCAGTGATGTAGTTTGTGTGTGAGAGTAAGTGTTAGTGGTTGGAGAGTGGAACGCAGCATTGGTTACAGAAATCTATTGCACTGTGAACATACACACATGCATGCACACGCACACTCCCAACATGAAGGCCTAACAAGACATAAAGAGCAAAGTGGGAAGCCCCATATTGTGATGAAACAAATCATGAGACGACAACTCCCTTTGCTTCAGGACACACTGACTCTCTGTGTCTCTCTGTCTGTCTCCCTCTCTCTCTCTCTCTCTCTCACACACACACACACACACACTTTTTGGTTCAGTGTGTTTTGCAACTAACTTCCCTCCTGACTGTCATTTTGTAACTTAAGTGCAAACCAGATATGGAAATTATCTCATTGTGCATGTTTTGCAAAAGCTTAGGGCAAAATGTGCTCTCACTGCCTTGCTTAGAAAATAAAATACACACAGGCACACACACACACACACATACACACACACACACACACACTCACAGAACCATTACATACCTTATTCATCTATTTCCATTTTCCATGGCTCTGAGTGTACCTTCCTGTCTTTGGCCCAGCAGCTTCATGGAGAACAATGTCCTATTAAATTAGGAGGGTCAGGAAGTCAACACACCAAGGTGAATGCCTGAACTTCCCCGTACACTCTTTCCATGTACTTTGGACACACGCACACACGCACACACACACACACACACACACACACACACACACTCATGCACATAGCAGAGAATTCCCTCCTGTACCCCAGCCTCTGCTGAATCCATCTTGTGCAAACACATCAACATGTGACCTCATACACCCTGAGCTGACCAAATGGGTTTTCCCACACACTGTATGTGTGCAGGCTTCTCAACGATAAGGGAACAGTGCTGTTACACCTCATTTTAAAAGCTAAACGGCTTTGGCTGCATTACCCTTTGCCTGCATTACTCAGTGAATTAATGAATATATTTCATGAAGCCCAAAATGACTCCGGAATAGTGAGGATGAGGCCCATTCATTACAGGGTTTATTCTCTGTGGTTAATGGTGTCCATCACTTGAATATCTGTCCCTGAGCAGTCCCACAATCCCAATGAGATCAATGTGAGAGAAGGCTGGATACCCACTGAGCAAACTGCCTTAACAGCCCCAAGGCACCCAAAAGACCCAAGTTCACTGCATGCTTGTGTTATCTGCTGTGTGCACTGTGCTGGGGGGCAAAATGGTGCATACAGAAGGTGGAAGGACAAGAGTGTGTGTGTGTGGGGGGGGGGGGGGGGGGGGGGGCCTCAGTTGCCTTGGTGCGACTGGACATGTTCAGCTTTTACACACAATTTGTCTCAACTGTTATGCAATTGGGTGAACTTTGTCTTGCCAAGTGTGGATGAGTGATGGCACCGGTCAGCTGGTTGGCTCATCTGTCTAAGACTTGCTTAATCACGGCAGGATATCTTGTCTACTGCTGTTGAGATTGAAGATTAGCTTTGGATATCATGGTCCCCAGAGGATTAAAGCTAATGTTTTTGTTGACCCCCTTGAACTTGGTTCTTTTCATCAGGTTAAAATGTCTTTTTGTAGACAAGAAAGTCTAATGAGTAGATGGCTTTGATATATCCCGAACACCGTCATGATCCCCAGAGGATGAACTCTTTTCATTTTGGGCAAGTACTTTGTTCTAGCATGAATCCCAGGACAAAACATTAGTTTTTCATGTAAAATATTGAACTATTCCTTTAAGATACAGCCAGAAATCCCAGTCTACTGATACAGTCCCACAAGAAAAAGCAGCACACAAACATTCAACCCTAATATCCACCTTTAATAAGAGCCCTTGTGACAAACTGTGAGGACACTGCTAAAGCGATTTACAATACAAACTGTATTGTTCTTGAGATTAAAACAAGATGTAATGAATTTGAGCAGGACAGGTATTTTCCACCAGCCCTGCCTGTCAACACAGCTGTTCAGGCCAAGAATCCACGTCCAAGGTCAAGTTTACCCAAGATACTGCAACACAATACCTTCATAAAACTGCCATCACACTGAAAGGCAAGAGAATACAATAGGTGCAAGGCCTCCGCTCACCCGCCCTCAGCTCTCATACCTCCACCTTCCAGCCAACACTTTGATGCTATCATCTTCCTGCTGAGCAGATGGTTTTCCAAGACTCTGAAGCATCATCCCATTTGTGCTATTACTCAGTTCATACGACAGCAGCATACTATCTTCCCTTATCCCCCCACCCACCACCCCCCACCTTGTGGTCCTTTGTTCTGGCTCTGCTGTGTTCCTGTTTTGACCATAAAGGCATGTAGAGGGAGAGGAAAAGACAATACGTACAAGTATTGGCCCTCATGCAGACATCCAGGAGCCCAATTGGATGAGGATTTGCCGTGATGGAAACCGGAAGAGCCCCCTCCCCTCACACCTCCTTCCCATCCCTTCATTAACAAGTCAGAGTATTGTATTCACAAGGTGAAGGGGTCACAAGAGAGAAAGGGAAAGAAAGGCTCCCTAATCTGGAATGCAAACGGGTTAAAGGCGAGTAAAAAGTGGGTGGGAGATGGAAGGGCCATGGGAATGGAGGAATAGATGATGGAGGAAGGAGAGGAACATGAAGTGGTGCTGTGCAGGAATGCTTTATCAGGGTGGGTCGGGGTTTGGTGGAGTCAGGTCATACTTACTGGAGTCTTGTTGCACAGGAGGTGCACTGAGACATTTATGTAACAAGATTTAACACCCAAAACCAAACCAGACAGACCTGGAAGCTGCAAGGTTCATTACGCACAGATTGATTCAACTGCTATTAGAGCCTTGCCTGTGGTGGGGCTGCTTTGTTTTGGGGGGGGGTGCCAGAGGAAAGGTTAACTAAAATCAAAATGGTTAGAATTTGCCTGGAAATTCCAGAAGAGTTCCTGTTTGACGTGCAGAAGCTGAGAAAAAATTGCTTAGAAATCTTGTATGGAAACCACAGACTGTATATAAGGATGTACGTAGCCTCTGTGACATCACCCACAGGTTTCTGAAGAGTGGTATTGAAGCTCAGAGTGAACTGCTCCACCTTTCCCATCTTGGCAGTGTCCCTAACTCCCAGCTAATCTAAAAATGAGCAAAGAGGAGGGGCATGTGTGGAGACAAGATTTAAGCGCAAACAACACACACTCATTCAGCATAACTTTAATCGTTAAAAAAATGTAAACAGGTGAGTTATATAAACAGGTGTCATGAAGGAGGGAATTAGCTCTAGAGAGCAAAACTGTTTTTGTACCAGGCTGTAAACACGTTTATTTCTGCTGTAAATTTGAACATTTTAACATGGGAGTCTATGGGGACTGACTCACTGTTGGAGCCAGACTCTGGTGGTCATTAGAGGAACTGCAGTTTTTGGCACTTCATTGTTGACTTAATTTTTCAGCTCTGGAGGTTGATGCTTGGTAGGTTGTGCTTTATTTGGACAACCGGGAGAAACAGCCACCAGTGGACATGTCACCAGAACTACAGTATATATCTGAAAAAAATGGAGATGTGGGTAGCAATTCAAAGCCTCAAAACAGGCAAGGTCACTATAATGAACAACCAGTTCTCCAGTGGACATCAACACAACAGAGATGTGGACTTCAGTCGCACTCAAGTGACAAATCAGATGATTTAGACTTAATAAATTCCAAAAAGAACTTTTTACTCTTAACTTGGAGTGACCTGATGTCCACACCAAACCAGGAATGTAAAGACTCTCTTGTGGTCAACAAAAAAAAACAAACACACCATGCGACACACTGTACTAGCTCTCTCCTGCTGTAATTGCTCATGTGTCTGTCAGCAGGTGATGTGGTGTTTCTGGGTGAACGCAAGATGAGAGAGTCAGAGCATGTGTCAGCCTGCAGAGAAAAACATGATTAGACCAAACTTCAACTCATCCTGATCCTGATGAGAATTTCCTGGAGAAAAAAAACCACAAGCTATTTCCATTAGTATGTTTCCATTACTTTGTCTCTGAGTCAGTTACATTTTTCTTTGTCACACCTTCCCTCTGGGATGACATAAATAAGTGAACCCTGGGGTCTTGTTACAGATTCCACTCAGTCTTGTCCTCTGCCGAATGTAATCAGCCTTCATCTGTGTTTCCTCTAATGGACCAACTGTAAATCCATTTAATATTAATAAAGACATTCCATTCCTTGTATCATCCCAATAATACTTATCATGCCAGATTCTAACCTTCAACTACCCAAGCCTTAATTCTATCCCTCTTGCTTCACCTCATCCTATAACTTAAATGACTACATTTACTTTTAAATAAATAATAATCTAACTTTAAAGGAGCTGTCAATCCTTTCATATAGACTATGGATAAATAACTATGTATAACATCAGTTTTGGCTGGTAGTGACGATCCCAGACAGAACCACCTGACTCTACAAAGCATTTTAGCATCTTTGCAGCCTTTGCTGTTTTTTTACAGCCTCTCTTACCACTTTCACAGACCTTATTTCCAGCAGCGGCTGGCAGCTGTTTTCAATGAAAAGTCTCTGATAAACACACTGTAAACTACAGCAGACAGACAAAGTTTGCATCTGGCTAATGAACATAGTGGAGCATTTGGCAGGTTGTGTTGTTCTCATGAGCTGGTGGAGAAAAAAGACAAAAAGTAAATATTGGCCTAACATTTGCCAGCTAGACACAAACTAAACTTCAAATGCTGCTGGATGACCCAAATACAATATCAGGAAGCCGCAGTGCTATCTGCTGTGTGCACTGTGCTGCTGGACGTGTAAATACGCAACTGTTGGCTAACATGTTGGCTATATCAACTTTATAAGATAAAATGTCAGCTTGTTCTGCTGCTCCTCAGCGATCAAAAAATTATTTCCACTTTAATCATGAAGTCAACTGGACACTGGCAACTGGTCTTAATAAAAGGGTTTTCTTAAAGTTGTGCAACCTTGTGAGGGTATTTTGGCCTAATCAAGATGACAATGAATGAAATTTATAGTACTATTTACTAGATCTCAGCCAAACTCTAAAAACCATCAAATATATTAGTATACAAAGGGGTGGCTGTGGCTCAGGAATAAGAGTGGATCATCCACTAATTGCAAGGTTGGTGGATTGATACCTGGCTCCTGCAAGCTGAATTTTGAAGTATCCTTGGGCAAGATACTAAACCCCAAATTGCGTGTGTATGGTAGAGCAGTGCTGTATGAATGTGTGTGAATGTGGTTTCCATTGTAAAGCGCTTTGAGTGGTCGATAAGACTAGGAAAGCGCTTTATAAGTGCAGTCCACAAAACCTGTGCATTATTTATATATGAATGTATGGCTGTTGGGGTTATTGCAGATTCAGAATTAAACTTCTGGCCCAACCTGGTTCCACATCTGGGCAGATGTTATCCTCTGGTATTGGCTGAAATGCAGGAAGATTTTCTGTGTGTGCCAGAATGCTCCAGATGTGGAAGTAGCATCTAAAAATCAGGCTGCATATAGGCCAGATTTGGGCCATAGAACCGGGCATATACTAGGGCCAGAAGAAAACAAGCACATGGCCCAAGTATGGGCCGGATTCATTTTGCTATCTTTTTTTCTTTATGACTGTCCAATTACTTCAACCTTTTATACTACATTATCTTTTGTGACTTACAGAATAGATGTTTCTATGTCTACATTTTCATTGGCCATCCTGGACATAATATCATGTCTTAAACTTTCAACAAGGTATTCTATCTGGACATTGAGACACTTTTACTGATCACATTCAACATGTATTAACAGTCCTTATGTTCTCTTCTCCACAGGATGAAGTGAAGGTTCCCTCAAAACTCAGCATCTCTAAATCCATGAAGGTCTCTGAGTCTGTGTCAGGAAGTAGAGGAGGCAGCTTGCTAGAGCTTAAGGAAGCTGTGGAGGAGCCAGGAGAGGAGGGAGAAGGAGAGAAGGCAGATAAGCCACATGTAGACCTCTCATCAGATGAAGAGGGCTTGGAGATTGAGGAGACCATTGAGGAGTCTCGAGCTGAACGCATCAAGCGCAGCAGTCTGCAGCGCGTACAAACCCTGAAGACAGTCTTCTCAAAGGAGAAGATGGATAAGACCAGGGCAAAAACCAAAGAGAACTTGGAGAAGACCAAACAAAAAACCAAGGAGAACCTGGAGAAGACAAAACAGAAGACAAAAGAGAACCTGGAAAAGACTAGGCAGAAAACCAAGGAGAACTTAGAGAAGACAAAGCAGAAGACTAGGGAGAACCTGGAGAAGACACGTCACAACATTGAGAAGAAGATGGGAAAGCTTGGAACACGCATGAGCGTCAACCCTGAGCGCAAGCAGAAGATGCAGACATCCCGCGACAAGGTGAAGAAGGCCTTCACGCCAGACCACGTCGTTTACGCCCGCTCCAAGACTGCCGTGTACAAGGTGCCCCCCTTCACCTTCCATGTCAAGAAAGTTCGTGAGGGTGCTGTCGAGGTGGTCCAAGGCACTGAGATGGTGGAAGTGTCCCAGGATGTTGACCCATTCAGTGGGGTGGATGGGGAAGTTGAGGAGGGCGCAATAGAGGTTGAGATGGAGATGATGAATGGGGGAGGGGATGAAGAAGAGGTCGAGGAGGATGAAGAGGAAGACAGCCACGATGCCCTGGAGGAGAATGAAGAAAGAGATAGAGACAGTGATTAGATAAAGAAAGAGGAATTTGCCAAGATCCTAACAAAATCCTTTGCACCAATCCTGAGAGTTCTGTAAAAACTGAATAAATTGTGGTGATCGAGAAGATTTCTAAGAAGTAATTACCGTTGATTACAAGCTGGGTCTTATTTTTATTATTTTGGCCATGATTTCTATCAGGTATAATGATTTTGTACTCACCAAAGTAATTGTTATGATCTGGGAGCATGGCGACATTTCTACAAGTTTGGCGGATTAGTCAGACAATAAGACAGATGGTTAACAAACCAAGAGATTATCCAGATTTTCCAAATCACTTTATTTGGAGGCAAACTGCACCTAAAGTAAAGTAATCCTTTATTACACTAAAAGCCAAATTATATGCTCTTAAAATCAGTAGTTGTTGTTGTTGACATACATAGAAAATATACAATGTTCTGTTTCCACCCTGAAGAAATAGCTATACATTATGTCAGAGCAGGCTAGTCCTACACTTACATGGAGCTGATTTAGTAGATTTTGAATTTTGGGTGTCTGCTCACCACGAACTAGGTTCAGCATCACCACTTGAATAATGTGGAAATATTTTTGATGCACTTTGGTTAGTCCAGGTGCAGATCACTGGACCAGACAGAAGGCACATAGGCATCAGTTAATCCATGACAACACTGTCTTCCAAGCTGATCCCTGCTTTTTAGGGGGTTCGGGTGAGGAGAAACCAGGTTTTGGGCCTCATCTTCCTGAAGGGATGCGTCATATTCTAACAGAATATGAGAGGCAGGAAAGAAAGGGTATAATATTGCCATTTAACATTTGTAAATAGTACTCCCATTTTACGTGTGAATCATGATTTATTTGAAAAATCAGACTGGAATCATTGAGTGTTTAAATGGCAGTGTTTTTAACAGCAGATCACTCGGCTAGATCTTATCCAAGGCAACTTCTTGATCATGCCCAGACCTGTTGAGTGAATTAGCCAATTAGTTCAGTTGGCAATGTACTGTGGTGCTGATGAGAGGGTGTGGTACACAATAAAAATTGATGTATTTCAGTGTTTTCCACTCGAACATGCTAGAGGAAGCCATCCAACAACAATCCATCCAATCCACCAAGTGGGCAGGACGGGCAAATGCCCCAGCTCCAGGGTTGATGTGTGTCAACTGATTTGTGCTAGTTTAATTAAGAATTTGTTTGGAACTGTACTCCATTAAACTATCTACTGACATGGTAAGTGCTTAATGGAAGGTTTTACTTTATTATCTAATCACAAGGCCCCTGAATAAGTAGAGAATTATATCCTGCTCTGCAGTTTTTACATCTTTCCACTCATTGTTTCAGGGTTTCAGCGAACATCCACTCTCATCAACCTTCTTTCCAGCAGTAGGCAACTGTTCTTAGTGAAAAAGCTCTGATAAACTCACTGTACACTTCCTGCCAAGCAACAGCAGACAGATAAAGTTAGCAACTAGTCGGTAAAGACAGTAAAACCTTTAGCAGCTAAAGGAGCAGATATCTTTCTCAGGAGATCTCAAGAGATCAAAACAGAGATTACAGCAGAGTGAATATTAAACTGATCTTGCCTGCTTCACTGTTCGCTAATGTGTTCACCTAGATTGCCATGTTCCCAGGTCTCAGCAGTTAACTTGGTCAAGAAAATGTCATTATTAACAATATGAATGATGGCCAATACCACAAAAATAAGACCCAATTTAGAGAAAAAAACACAATTTTCATTGGGTTTTACTTTGACTACAGGCTGTGTGCTTAAGAATGAATGAAAATCCTCCCATATTTGCTAAAGCACTTCAGGGGTTGTTTCGAGTCCCTTTGTGTTTATAGGGTGTAGATGATCACTAAAATTGAAAGAAGAAGAAGAAAACAGGAAGTGGAAATAGCAGAATTCACGTAAGAGTTCATTAGGAGGGGACACCATCATTCCCTTTGTAAGAAAGTAAAATTTTGTCAGCATTTCATTTCTTGTTTTATTTTTTAAATAAAGACACTACACTAATCATTCACAACTAGAGTCTATGGAAATGACTCATCTCCTGCCCATTGAATTTCAGTCGTGCTCTAATGGCCAAATTATTCATAAACACACTGAGGACATAATCATGCTTACCCAGACATTTCCTTGTGTGTGTGTGTGTGTGTGTGAAATATCTCATATGACACATGCAAAACTATTCTTTCCGCCCCCTTTGTTGATTAGTTGTTTAAATGTTGAGGCGTTATCTTACTCTGTTTAATGTACCCATTATAGAAGCAAAGTGATTCTGTTGTAATTTCTAGGTTTTCGTGAGCTCACAGTTAAGTATTTGTGAATGATTTTGTATGTAATCACACTTTACACTAGGCTGACGTCATCTCCTTTTTCATTAGTGACTGAATGTAGCCTAATCACTGTCTTTTCAACGCACCTTGTTTCATGCAATACTCTTATATAACATTTTGCTGCCAGTGTTCCCAAAGAACAACCCGCACCCATGAAAATGAAGGTCAGCAAAACATAAGATAGAGACAGCTCATCCATAAGTCCATTATATTTCACTTTAACTATTTTCTCATGAGAATTTTCCTCTTACAAACCTGTTGTGTGTTATTTAAAAATGTGTTTCAATAAATAAACTGAGATAAGGACCAATACTTTAAGCAAATCTTACAAACCTCTGGCAGAAGCAGTTTAGACTCTGTGCACTTCTAGGACCTGTCTATTCCCAGGACTAAGTGTGTGTTATTGCTGCGGTCTGACACTGACCCCTAGTGTTCAGTCATCTCACTCTCATTTTTTTTCTGTTCCAGATTGAAGCTGCATTTCAGCAGAGTTTCCAACTATTCTCTTTCAAATGACCATTTCATTTAAATAGTCGCACATAGGTTTGCTCTGTTGTCCACATTAACTTGTTTGTAAAAATGTGTTTTATATCGTCACCACTGTTGGTGGTATTTTATGAGTGCCTTGCAAGAATGAATACAAGAATTAATGTTTTTTTCTGCTCTGACTGAATTCCTTCTAGCATATTCAGGATAAACTTCCATCCAGTGATTCCTTTCTCCGAGCTAATCCCGGTCAGGGTAGTGGAAGCTGGAGCCTATCTTGGCATACTTTGGACTGAAGGGGCGTACACCCAGTCTAATAAAGGGCTAACACAGAGACAGACACAAGATACATTTATCATCCAAAGTAGGAGAATATAGACTTTTACATAACTGTTTCAAAGGTTTACCACATGGCCATAGTATTTGTACTGTCAAAGTTTAGTTTCTACAGTAGCTCAGACAAATCAGTTTTATTTGTGTTCATTTTTTGTATATAATGTGAATCACTGCCAATGCAGATCACAATGCATTTTGACTTTATTTACCAGAGAGCCTCTTGCCTTCTGTCGCCTGCACTTCTTCAGCATTTAGAACAGCTTCTTCTTGGGCCAAATAATTTTGATGTTTGCACAGATTCCACAGTGCAACAAGTGACACTGGCGCTCTTACATGTTAGCAAGGATTCAAAAATATTCTAGCTTTTTTGATGCACAGTTGTGGTAGAGATGTTCAGTGGTTTAAAGCTCAGTCCTTCAAAGTTGATTAAGAATGTCATGTCTGTCAAAGCAGTAACAACATGCAGCTATATGCTCATTGAAACACAAAATGTAGTTCACACTTAACTGTTTCCTTGCTTTTGTTTTGTCATTAACTGATCCCTTTATGATGTTTAATGTTTCATTTCATTTCTTAACCACTAATGATTTAATTAATAAAAACTATTTGGTTCACAGTTACTGTGTTTTCATTTGATGTTGGCACAAAAACTGAAGAACTGGACACACACAAAAAAAACTGCCAATTACAAACACATTTACAGCAGACCTGTCTGATCTAAAGCAGTGTGCTATGTGAAGTTGATTTTGGTATTATTTTAGTGTTTTCTATTCTAACAAATTGTATCTCATGGCAAAGTATAACTGTGGTTGAATGCCACCAGTTGCACATATAAGCACTACTAAGGTGTTGCTGAGAAATAACTTGAAAGGGCGAAAAACAAAAACAAATCATATGCAAAATCATAATAATACAAAAATGATAATTTCCTCAGTTTTGTATGAGACTATTGTTATTATTTTTTTATTCATAACTTTTTTAATCTGCCCTATTGCCGTCTTTAAGCCTGATTCATTATCAGACTGTCTTAAACTCATTAGATGTATTTATATACATTAATAAAAGTCTAAATGTAAACGCGACCACACACAGATGTGTTTTTGACACACAGCTGGGCGCGGGTTGGGGGTGGGGCTCCCAGCGGAAATAGGAGTACTGGCAGGGCTGCATCAAGTTATCTGAAGTAAGCATGGACACGACCGGATTTAGAGGGCTTCTACACCTTCATTAAGATTATTGTTACAATTATTGGGCGAAGACAACAACAAATGTCAAGTACATTTTGTTTGTGTAGTCTGTTATATACAGAGAAGTTACGACAAAAATCATGGTCTGTTAAACTTATATTACACATATTATTAATGTTTAATAAAGCTTTTAATTTGACATTTTAAATCGGAAGCTGTCGTTAATACTGTCTCTTGACTTGATGCAACAACAGCTGCTTTACCAGAAACCAGAGAGCGTTAAAGAAGTTGGCGATGTGACATGCACGTCAACTAACCCGTAAGAGGTTGAAAAGTGGTGTGTGTTTGTGTGTGTACGTGTGCGTGTGTGTATGCTGTCCGCTGCGTGCCCACGGTGTTGCTGTAAGGTGCGCTGCAGTTGCTTAAAAGGTGAGTTAAAGACGTGGCCGTTAACCACTTGTGGAGCATGAAAGTGAAGTTGTAGTATCAGTGAGCGCTCCTACTATGCTAGCAGAGTAGCTCTCCTCCGCTAGCTAGCCAACGTTACGCTGTTTTGCCCCAGAAAAGTAATAAACGTAACGTAATTTCACCATCTTCCCACTCAGCATTTGAACATATGTTCAGCAAAATTCAGTGGTCGCCATTTGCAAGTTTCTCCATACTATTTTTGTGTTTACCAACGAGCCAATCTCAATGTACAGTAATGTTAGCAAGCTAAGCTATGTCTCAAAGTTGTTGGGAGTGAAAGCTTCCTTGCTGTTGACCGATGCGTTCCGCTGTCTTGTGTAGCCTGAATGAACCACTACTGGTCATCTTTTAACATGACTTTTCACAGCTACGTTACATGTTTATATGTTATTATGTTTTTAAACCAGTAGTTTGTTTAGCATGCAGCTATTGAGCAATTTGTTATTTAGTGTTAGTAAATTTAAGGACATGAGGAGGAAGGTGGTGTTGTTACTGCACCTGAATACATAGACAAATACTTGTTTTATTCTCTAGTAAAGAGAAGCATTACTGTAGAAAATGGTGGATCGATTCTAAATTAATTCATATATCTCTGCTTTTTGTGTCAGTGTGCCAAATGGAAGAGGAGGTCTCTGACAAATGATCTGAAGCTGAATTGTGGGAAGTGCAGCTCTTTGCCATGGTGAATCAGGAGCACTTTTGGAAGCATTTCAGCATTTTGTAAGAACTGTGGGTGTAGTACGTCATCTGAAGTGATCTACTGAGATCAGCAGGGACACTTGCATCCCATTGGAACTGCTCACTACTTTGGCAGGTATTGCTTTGTATTTGTTTTTTGACGACTTATGATGTTTCCTGTTCTCAGTAAAACAATGTGATA
This sequence comes from Seriola dumerili, assembly GCF_002260705.1. Taxonomy (NCBI): domain Eukaryota; kingdom Metazoa; phylum Chordata; class Actinopteri; order Carangiformes; family Carangidae; genus Seriola; species Seriola dumerili. Next base: position 1,676,585 of record NW_019175062.1, on the reverse strand, counting down.
ACTCCTCTTCACTTCACCTTAACTCAACTTAACTTTCACTCTACTGTAAAAACTCTCCCTCTGGTCATCTTGCTCATTACTACTCTTGCTTACTGATCCTTTCCCCTTCTTCCTCATCCTGTCACTGTCCTCTTTTCCTGCCATCCTCCTGCTTCCACAGCAGCACCATGGCAATGTGGATCCAGGCCCAGCAGCTGCAGGGTGAGGCGTTACACCAGATGCAGGCACTGTACGGCCAGCACTTCCCTATCGAGGTGCGACACTACCTGGCCCAGTGGATTGAGACCCAGCTCTGGTATGTTTGAGACCTTTATTGTTATTTTCATTGTGGTGGCACCCATACTGTGGGTTGGAACATGGATTTTTCAATGGCAATATTAGTCTCTTTGGATGTAAGATCCCTTTTGTATTTAGATTTCATATATAGTATAATATGATATAATATAATATGATGATTGCTAATTGGCCAATTTAACCTTCATTGTTGCCCCAGAATATTATTCCTGTCAGGCTCTAAAAACCTATACAACATTAAAACCAACTTTAACACCCCACCCCCAACCCTACTTTGTTTTGTTACGCAACTGTCAATCATCACAAGAACAATGACTATGTCAGTACTCATGAGGGTGTTACATTGACCATTTCCAGATAATTCTGGGAGTGTAGTGCACATTTTAAAGCTGATTGTGATTTACACGCAGGTAGAATGGATAAGCACAGTTTAAAAATGAGGCCCGAGCACATTTTACCTGTCCTTGTATTCGTACAGTGGCTTCCAATTACTTTTAGAATTGATTCTGAAATGTATTGTTAGCCTTTAAGACTCTGATGGAGCTTATGTCTGGTTACATCACAGAGTTGTTAATTTTTTTACTAGCTTATCTCACTTTACTTGATGATGTTCATATGTGTTATTCTTATGTGTTGTATTTGTTAAATTTAACTATAGGTGGTTCTTTTATCTGATTATGTTTATGTTGTATGTTTGTTTTTTTTTCGACCTTGATTTGAAAGTGCAATATAAGTAAAATTTATAATTATCACCCTGTTAAATGAGTTGAATTTAATAAGAGCTTGACTCGTGCCTTGGATTGGTTAGAAATCTAAAAATGTAATTGTTTTGCAGGGATTCAGTGGAGTTGGACAACCCAGCAGAGGAAGCCAAAGCCAAGCGTCTGCTGGACAACCTGGTGGCCGAGCTGCAGAGGAAAGCCCAGCTTCAGGGAGGAGAGGACGGCTTTCTGCTCAAGATCAAGCTAGGCCACTACGCCAGCCAGCTCAAGGTACCAGTCAGCTACTGTGAGACAAAGGAGAAGTGCCCTTGTTTTCAGTAACTTGAACGTTACGCTGAAACAATTTGGTGCAGTTAATGTGAAGCAGGTTTCAAGTGACGCCCACTGAACAAAAACAAAAAACCAGGGTTAGGGTTAGTCAATCAACTTTTTTTCTGAATTATGTCTAAGATAACTAGAAGTGTACGGGACATGGCTTTAATTTTTATCTGTGAACTTTTTTTTTTTTTTTGGCTTTTTTGATAGTACAGTAGAGAGAGACAGGAAATGGGGAGGCAGAGAGAGGGGGAATGACATGCAGTAAAGGGCCGTCCGATGCGGGATTCGAACCGCGGCCAACTGCAGCGAGGACCTTAGCCTCTGCATATGGGGCGCCAGCTCAGCCAACTGTGCCACTCGACGCCCCAGTCTGCGAACTTTTCAACTGTAAACCTGTGTCGACTGATCAATGTACAAGTTTACTACTGCTATGTAAGATTGAACCGTCAATTCTAGTACCTTGTGCACTTATGTAACCTGACGTATCAGATGGTTTGTTACACAGAATCACCTGGGAAGACTTCATTGGAAACTGTTTAGAAAAGACGCAGGTGCTTTTGAAAAATACTTGGCAGGTGATTGGATGAACCATCTGTCTATCACTGTCTAACTTCAACCAATCAGATTCTGTGTCAAAGTCAGTGCTATTCTCTGCTCTTTTTTCAGTGAAAAAAATACTCTCCAGTTCTGATATAACTGATGCTATAGCAGCATCCACGCTAACTTCATCTTTAGGAGCCGCCATTGTTGTTAACGAACAGTAGCTTCTCACTGTCGTCATGCCTAATTCACACTGACCACTGACAGCAATCACACAATGATTGGCTAACAAACTGTGTGTGTATGTGTGTGTGGGGGGGGGGTTAAATCAGTTAAACCTGCTATAACTCTTGAATGCTTCATCCTATTACAACTAAATTTGGCTGAGAGAGACCACAAATAGGACTGCTGATATTCATGCAGTTTTTGCACCAGGTGGCGCTATAATAAAAATATATAAAGAATGCTTGATGTAAATCACAATTACTCCCAAATAGTAATGGATTTACCTTAAAATGTCAAGAATGACTAGCCATATTAGCTTGTAAACAGTTTGTCAATATCATTTTTAGTTAATGAGTTAGGATTTTTTTATTAGGAGTATAAAGTCACTAAAACTGTAAATGCAAGAGATTTTAAACTTGGCCTAATGACTGAGTTGTCCCTTTGTGTACTGATGACTTACTGTAGGTCAAAAGTACACTGTTGTTGTGGGTGTAACAAAGAGTGATTAAGAGAAATGCATCTCACACTGTGGTTATGTCAAGGTAATTAAATAGTCTGTAATAGTCCATAAACTTTGACATAAATATTTAACTTTTTCTGCTACATATTGTTTCTACATGGGCCTTTAGCAAATGTTCTAGGATCTATTATTATAGGTTATACGTGGGCACTAATGAATCACCTATGATATTTATTTTCACATTGAGAAATGTAAGCAGGTGTGCTGCAACAAAAGAGCAAAAAAGAGCAAAAAACCCTTTCTCACTCACAAGAGCAGAGCAATGAACATGGCCTGGACGGAAAGTACTAAGCTCTAAAATTAACGGCCACATTGATGGTATGCTATTGAGTTTTTTCAATTGATTTAATTAATGATTCGCCTGTGTGTGTATCTCTGCAGAGCACTTACGACCGCTGCCCTTTGGAGCTGGTGCGCTGCATTAAACACATCCTGCACTCAGAGCAGAGGCTGGTTCAAGAAGCTACAAATGTAAGTATTGGAGGGGTTTCTGATGTCTCATCATTTGCAGGCAGGAATGCTGTGAATCCATATGTTAATGATAATAATAAGGGTTATTCACAAACAATAAATTACACATACTAGTGCCATGATATTGGTAGTACCAAACTGTTGGGACAAAAAGAGAAAAAACAGACAAAAGGATTCTGATGTTTTTATTATTAATGTTTTGTGTGTAGGCCAGCTGTGGGACTGGGACCCAAGCTATGGACTCCCTGTCACAGCGCCACCAGCAGATCAACCAGGCCTTTGAGGAGCTACGTCTGGCCACACAGGAGACTGAGAACGAACTGAGAAAGCTGCAGCACAGCCAGGAGTACTTCATCATCCAATACCAGGAGAACTTGCGCATCCAGGGTGAGGACGATGGACACACACACACACACACACACACACACATACTGATACTGATATGGAAGGATACACACAACATTACATCCTCAGTATATGCTTAGTATATTCTGTGTCCCTGGCCCAAAAATGAGTTTCTACCCAACCTAATACTGAATATGCATCTGCAACTCTAAGCAGCACAGAACCCACTGACCATTCATTGGCCATGTGTGTAAGGTAAATTCACCAAATACAAAATAAATATATATGAATATTTTTCATCCCTGATTGAGCCACAGAAAGAAAGAAAGAAAGAAAGAAAGAAACTGAAGTTGTGATAACAGCCTAAGATTTAGCGTTTTGTTTCTCTGCCATGTCAGAAGGACAAATAGGTTCCAGACATCACCAGCCTGTTTGACTCGAGAAAATGACCTGCAATCAGGGGCTGGTTAAAATTCTTCATGTGTTTTGTGCTGGTGGAGTTTCTAATGTCCTGACTGTTCCCTGCTTCCTGCTCTGTTAGCCCAGCTGAGCAGCCTGTCTTCCCTGCCTCCGGCCGAGCGCACCCAGCGGGAGACCACCCTGCAGAGCAAAAGGGCCACTGTGGAGGCCTGGCTCGCCAGAGAGGCCAGCACACTACAGAAATACAGGCTTGTATGAACACACTACACGTGCCTACACACACACACACACAAACACACACACCATATACTGTAGCTCTGCAATAATACAGACTGGCAACGATACACAACATAGACCCATACTGTACTGTATACAGTTTGAAAAAGTTAGAAACCTGCTTTGTTTTCATTCATGTTCACTTGTTTGCAGTCTTCTCCTTCACTGCCTTTGTTGGCACATTGCTTTGTTTCCTGGTGAAAGTGTAAAACCATTGTCATGAATGTGAATCTTGTTGCCCACATGTATGTGTGTTGACAAATAAAATGGAGGCCGTACTTTCACAGGGAACCTTGGAATAATGCACTACTGTCACTCAGATTCAGCTTCTCTCAGAAATTGGTGTCTGTTCCTTTCAGACTGATTAAATTTCCTTTTTTATTTTCACTTTATTTAATTTCACTTTTTTAATGCATTACACTGAATTACACTCATGACTATATATAATTCCTGCCCATATGATTTCCTAATGTCATGTCCTTCTGCGCATAATATAATTCCAGTTTAGAGATAGTACTTTAAATATACATCATGCTGTGGTTGATTCAGGAGTTTCTTTCTATAGTGAACAGTAAAGCAGGACAATAAACCAAATAAATACATTTTGTTTTTGCCTTGTAGGTTTTAAGTTTATTGTAGCAAACAGCAACTGAACTAGGACAGACTTCACTGCACGTAAATAAGGCTGAGAAAGATTTATTGAGAATAGATACAGAGTCTGACTGTTAAAGTCAACTCAGAGTCGGGGAGCAGCAGAGGAAATGCCTATGTGAAAACATTAGATATCCTCAGAGAAAGTAAGTTGGCATCTTGGTGATATGTGAGTTACAAATCCTACCACACCATGGAGTCTATATCCTGCCTGGTGTCAGTTGATTTCAGCCTTTTATCTGTTTGCTTCTCTCCTACTCTCTGTGCTCACATTTTTTTTTCTGTTTCCGTTGTCGGACAACGGAATAACTATGAAATAGTCACTGAAACACAGCCCATTAAGACTGCATGTTAACCAGAAGTCACTTCCAAGCTGCTGCTAAAATCCTGATTTTATAACCATGACAGCGCCTGACAACGTCACCAAACACACAAATTAAAGACAAAGACTGTGCTGTGATTTTGGCTGTAGTTACTAGTAACATGATCACTCAGAGGGAAAGTTAGAAACTCATTCATGTCTGTCATGTGCTGTACAGTCAGTTGAGTGAGAGGCTTAGAAAGGTGTGCATGCAGAGGGCTCGCAGGGCAATAGTGACGACTCTCCCACAGAAGGTAGCTATGGTTTGTCCAAAAAGTAGCTTAATTTGTCACTAGGTGCAGTTTTGAGAAAAAGTTGATCAAGGGGTCTGAAAAGTTTCTATATGTAGCAACAAAGGCGCTAAGCTGGCAAAACTGCCTGTAAACGGCCCAATGAAGACATAGTAGAAACTGTTATCACCAAATCATTTTGAAACTCCAACACCTGGCTGGACAGCCTACCAATGCCATAACTTCATCAACAAGTCAGCCAGTCAGTCAGTCAGTCAGCAACACTGGCATTTATAAGACTGGCCCTGCTGTTGCGGTCCAGCCAAAAGGTGTAGCTGTGTAGTCAAGAAATGTGAGTCGACAGCCGTACCAAGCCTACACACAAGCACTGATGAAACCACCTGTTCAAGCCTTCGGCTAATATTTCCTGACATACGGTCTTCTTCTTGCTTGATGAATGCACTTTCAAAATGCACAATTTCAAAAGTTCAGCAGCAGAACACACTGTTTTTTGTGCTCCATTACTTTTCAGACATGCACAACATGTCTTAAAAAAAGCCTTACACAAAATGACAACCCTGACTATTATTTGCAGCAAGTGATAATAAATATCTCCTTTTAAATCTAAATCAGTCTCCACATGTCCTGCTAACTGCATTTCTCCCTGTATCATTTCTTTTTTTGTGAATGTTAACAAACTGAATGGCACATATGTGAATGTTCCTCAGCATGTGGCTGGTGGTGTGCTTGCAGGACCTGTCAGAACAACACCAGAAGACCCTGGGCCTGCTGAGGAAGCAGCAGACTCTAATCCTGGATGAGGAACTCATCCAGTGGAAGAGGAGGCAGCAGCTGGCTGGAAATGGGGGTCCTCATGAGGGGGGACTGGATGTCCTCCAGTCCTGGTACATACTGGAAATGCTTGTTAATTAGTTTGGCTTCTGGATTATATTACAGAGTGGAGATTTTATTAAACAGTTAAAAGGTGCATGATTTTTTTTTTGTGATAGAGGAAAGTTTGTGGAAATGTTTTCTTACAATTAAGGCACTGAGGTTAATAAAACATTCATCTATAAAAACAAATATAAACATAGGATTTATATGCATAAATAAACTCACATAGAGGAACATCTAATGATTTTCCCATCCTCTCCTTTACCTTAATGCTATGGTGGTATCGTCTCCTTGTCCACAAGGTGTGAGAAGCTGGCTGACCTGATCTGGCAGAACCGGCAGCAGATCCGGCGCTGTGAACATCTAACCCAGCAGCTCCCCCTGCCGGGGCCGATGGAAGAGCTGCTGAGCAAACTCAACAGTGACATCACTGATATCATCTCTGCCCTGGTTACCAGGTGAGAATCTAGTCTGCACCTGCTTGCTGACGGCGCCTGTGGACTAGAGTTGGATAAGGCAGTGCCCCCTGGAGTATCTTATGTGGCTACCCCTTGTATACCTGGAGCATAAACTGTGATCTCAGTAAGTTTAGGGCCCAGCCAGGCGTGAGTCCACTCACCACTTCTGATTCAGATTTTTTTTTTTTTTCGGGGCACTGTGGTCATAGCCTGGGTGAGGTGAGTGTCTGACCCCAGGATTGCATCTTTTGCAGTTGTCATTCACTGGCCTTATTAGTTCCGGACCTCTAGTTGTCATTCGTTCCACATTGGAGTGAATGTCATCTCTTTTTTTCTATTTTTTTTTCTTTTTTGTTTAGTGGAATTTACTGAAGTACTGCTATTTACACTACATTCAGTTTGTTGTCTGATTTTTACATCACTGTGACAAAGTCATTTCCCCTGTCAGATATTTTAATCACAGAAGCAGTGAAACATTTTTGCTCTTTTTTGTTTTTCTGTGTTGTTATACATGTCTTACCCACTACTTCTCAAGTACTGGACATCAACATATATTGTTTTATTGGTCCATTTATTTTGACCAAAACTTTGACTTCTTCTACCCCTTTTATACAGGAGATGCATGCATGATGCAGGGCCATTGAATTAGCATTCATCCTCTGTAATCTCTGGCTGTCACCTTTATCTGTGCCTCAGTTTGCAGTGTAGTTCCATATCTACACTGCAGCTTAACCACAGCATTACACCAGAATTACATTGCATAATTACCAAATTAAAAGTTAAGTTTCGGTTTTTGGTCTCTCTGTATGCTTCACTTTCTCTCTCTACTCTTGCAAGGATACTGGAGAGGTTATGGGTGTTTGTGCACTTTTAGATGGCTGATCCTCGGTGGGGATTGTGGGGTTTGCTGCTTGAGTATAGGATGCAGGGCCGACACTACCTTGTATATCCGGAGTGAGAGTTGTGCCTGTTTTCATGCCAGGAAGTGCATTCTCTGTGGCAGCAGGACTCTGTCAGCCTTCTCCCTTCTCATTGATACTGTTGGTGGTTTTCATAGACAGAAGCGCTTGTCCCACTCCACTTTGTTGATACACTGAGCTAATGCCCATACATGAACATCACTGCCTAAGGATAATGCTAATGTTATCATGAGAGAAAATGTTGACCAACTCATCGTGTCATTGTCCTCTCTTCAGCACCTTCATCATTGAAAAGCAGCCACCCCAGGTGTTAAAGACCCAGACCAAGTTTGCAGCCACTGTACGCCTCCTGGTGGGCGGAAAACTCAATGTCCACATGAACCCACCACAGGTCAAGGCGGTCATTGTTAGCGAGCAGCAGGCCAAAGCTCTGCTGAAGAATGAGAGCACACACAGGTGAGGTGCACATGGCAGCATGCAGACTTTTCCATGAATCCTAAAGGCTGTCAAATGCCATGGTAATTGATTAATTGGTAGTAACTAGACAAAATGTTTCATTGTGGTTTAGTTGTCATGTGAGATTAACAGATGAAATGTGTAATGTGTCAACCCTTTTTTGAAGAGATCTGCCGTTACAGTAAATGAGAATGTGTTAAATTATTTCTAGCTTTTCTGTCATCTTTCTTTTGCCTTTGTAGTGAAAGCAGTGGAGAAATCCTCAACAACAACTGTGTGATGGAGTATCACCAGGCCACCGGCACCCTCAGTGCACACTTCAGAAACATGGTAAGCTCTATTGGATTTCTTTTAAGGAGTGTAATGAGTGATACAACATAGGTATTTTCTAAAACATCCACCATATATACGTATACAATTTTTATATTAAATTGTAGAATTGTGTTGAAAGTAACATCATTTTCCCATGATTTGGCTAGAAACCCCATGTAGGTTTGTAAGGTAATACTTAACCAAAATGTGGATTTTGGTCCAATAACAAAACCTAAATTAGGTTTGGTGTATCACAGGTATCAATTCTGGATCCTATGTTAGTTTTCCCTTATATGCTCCATGGCGGTGGCACTATTTTCAGCCCAGCATCTTATCTCTTCTTTACACAGACAACATACCTTCCAACACCAACACCACCTAAACCTTCCAGTACAGCCTACTGTTTCTGGTGTACTGCTCAATACAATGGGCCATCTATATTGATTTTCTTAAGTTAAACTCTGACAAGAGAGGGAGCCTTACTATTGACATTATCAGCATATTCTCATTTATTTAGGGTTTTTATCTTGTAGCTGAAAATCTTGGCTTAATATTTGATCCCTACATCCGTTTCAGTTAGCTTAATAATCAGCTTAATTACATTTCACATATTCACCTGCTGCTTAGTGTGATTCCTGCTGTGTTCTTTTTTACCAGCACCAATCAAAAAGCCTTAGAAACAAAACAAAACTCTTTTGCAAGACTTGAAGGGATCGCTGATATGATACTGATATAACTGTGATACTAACTATAACTGATATGAAAATGTTATTGCTCGACTTTAAACGGCCTGACACCTGAATAAATCACCTACAGTCATGGCCAAAAATATTGGCACCCCTGCACTTCTTTCAGATAATGCACCGTTTCTCCCAGAGATTTGTTGCAATTAAAAATGCTTTGGTATTCACATGTTTATTTCCTTTGTTAGCATTGGAACAACACAAAAAAACAGAGAAAAAAAGCCAGATCTGACATCATTCCACACAGAACTCTGAAAATGGACTGGACAAAATTATTGGCACCTTTTCAAAATTGTAAGAAACAATAGGATTTCAAGCATGAGAGGCTCCTTTAATTTGTATTTAAACTCACCTGTGGCAAGTAACAGGTGCTGGCAATATAGAAATCTCACTTGCAACCAGTTTAAATGGAGAAAAGTTGACTCAACCATTGTGTTTGTGTCTGTCTGTACCACACTGAGCATGGAGAAAAGAAAGAAAAGCAAAGAATTGTCTGAGGATTTGAGAACCAAAATTGTGGAAAAGCATGGACAATCTCAAGGCTACAAGTCCATCTCCAGAGAGCTTAATGTTCCTGTGTCCACTGTGCGCAACGTCATCAAGAAGTTTACAGCCCATAGCACTGCAGCTAACCTCCCTGGACGTGGACGGAAGAGGAAAATTGATGAAAGATTGCAACGAAGGATTGTTGGAATGGTGGATAAAGAACCTCGATCAACTTCCAAACAAATTCAAGCTGACCTGCAGACACAAGGTACAACAGTGTCAGCTCGCACTATCCGTCACCATCTGAATGAAATGGGATGCTATGGTAGGAGACCAAGGAGAACCCCACCTCTGACAGAGAGACATAAAAAATCCAGACTGGAGTTTGCCAAAACTTACCTGAGGAAGCCAAAATCTGTGGACAGATGAGACCAAAATAGAGCTTTTTGGTAAAGCATATCATTGTTCTGTTAACAGAAAACGAAATGAGGCCTTCAAAGAAAAGAACACAGTCCCTACGGTCAAACATGGTGGAGGTTCACAGATGTTTTGGGGTTGCTTTGCTGCTTCTGGCACTGGATGCCTTGACTGTGTGCGTGGCATCATGAAATCTACCAAAGAATTTTGGAGCGCAATGTAGGGCCCAGTGTCAGAAAGCTGGGTCTCTGTCAGAGGTCATGGGTCTTCCAGCAGGACAATGACCCAGAGCACACTTCAAAAAGCACCCAGAAATGGTTTAAGACAAAGCGCTGGAGAGTTCTGAAGTGGCCAGCAATGAGTCCAGATCTAAATCCCATAGAACACCTGTGGAGAGATCTCAAAACAGCAGTTGGGAGAAGGCACCCTTCAAATGTGAGAAACCTGGAGTAGTTGGCAAAAGAAGAGTGGTCCGAAATTCAAGTAGAGAGGTGTCATAAACCCATTCATGGTTACAGGAAGCGATTGATTTCAGTTATTTTTTCCAAAGGGTGTGCTACCAAATATTAAGTTGAGGGTGTCAAGAGTTCTGTGTGGAATGATGTCAGATTTGGCTTTCTTTCTCAGTTTTTTTGTGTTGTTCCAATGCAAACAAAATAAATAATTTCAACAAATTTCTGGGAGAAATGGTGCATTATCTGAAGTGCAGGGGTGCCAATATTTTTGGCGATGACTGTAACTGTGAAGAATACCTTCATGTAGTCTGAGATCTTCAAGCACCGATCTCTCAGCCAACCCAGAGTTAAAGTTCAGCCAGGGATAAGTGAACCTGTCTGTCGGGGCCCTGACACTCTGTAATCCCTTACTTGAGGAGACCCACTCAGTTCAGACAGTTCCAACCTTAAAATCACCATTCAGATCATAATGTTTCCCCTGATTTTATCCATTTTACTGAGTTGTTAGTCTAAGCCTGTCTTGTTTTTATTCTATATTCTACTGCTCTATTGTTGATGTCTGTTTTTACGCTGAAAGGCAGGTCATTTTTGCTTAGATTTTTGTGTTTATATTGTAAAGCACTTTGTTATATTACTACTATTACTGATGATGGAAGACTGCACATTATGTCCTTTGTGGTTTTCTGAATGAAACAAGACAAAACCCTTAAACCACCCTTTAAAAACCAAACTACACAGTAACCAGTGATATTACATACATTTTAAAACAACCAAGACAAAGAGAACTTCAACCAAACCACTGTGTCACAGCCTAGATGACATTACAATTCTGTATACAACCCCTTTTCTTTTTGCCCTCAAATCAGAACATATGCAAAGTTAGAAATAACACAGACCTGTTGTTACTAGAGCTCCAGAGAGAAGCCTGAGAGAGGAGATGTAATTGAGATGGTTTTTGGTTCTTAAAACCACAAATATATCTTATGAATCAACACTTCAGATAAAACACTGGAAAAGTATAAAATATGGGACCTTGAGTAATTTAGTTACATCAGATAAATACCAATGTTGCGTAAAGCGGATCTGAGAATTTACCCTGGGAACTTAAGTTTCTTGTACATTCAACAAGAGTTGCTTGCTTGAATAAAAAATTGTGTAAAGCGAAAAATGATTTATTTTCCTTGGCAATTGCAGAATGTCTAAAACATGATAAATAAATATTTTGTAGGCCTACATGTGCAAAACAGTTGAGCAAGAATAATAACAAACCTGCAACACTTACAAGGTTGTCATCATTATGCATATCTTAAAGAAATAAATGGGGTCCCGTACAGCTACACATGGACTGACAGCAGCAGATGATTCAGCCAAGTACAGCACATCCACTTTAATTATCACTATGAGCACAGGCAGGACAGAAAAGTGAAAGTCTGCTCACTGATTCATTTTCAGGGTTTGTGTTCTGCAGACAACTGGTTAGTTAGTGTTCACTCCCCGGCAGGGACTGACTGAGATACACAACAAACACACACACAGCTCAGATGAGTCTTTTTCAGTCTATTCCTCTCATAGATGGGATCTCCAGATTTTCTACGAGATAAACAGCTAACAATCCTGAGTCACAGCACACCTGTAACCTAAACTGTAATTAGTCACATTTATGAGAATGTTGTGACTCAAGGTGGCTCATAGCTTAGCTTAGCTTAAGTTAAACTTCATTTTCAATTTTAACAAACAAAGTAGACAGTTTACACATTGTGCAGCCTGAACTGAACCACTTACAACTAACTGCCTCTATGTAACATTTAGCACAGATTTACATGTTTACTGAGAAAAGATGCAAATTCAAAGATCAATTTAGGGATTTTAAGAATTGATATTGGATTGTTTAAATAAGAATCGCAATTTAACAGAAAATCTTTTGTGTTTTATGTCATCATTATCAACAAATTCCATGAAAACCAACAATGAATTTATCCTGTTAACAAGTATTGTTCCTGATATAGTTTATAGTAATAAAGCTATATGTCTCTTATAACTTCTCATGTGTTTGCTGTGTGTGTTTACAGTCACTGAAACGGATCAAGCGTTCTGACCGTCGAGGTGCAGAGTCGGTGACGGAGGAGAAGTTCACAGTTCTGTTTGAATCACAGTTCAGTGTCGGGGGCAACGAGTTGGTCTTTCATGTCAAAGTAATCACATGGAACATTTGATCTTTTATACCAGTGAATAGCAGCCAAAGGACTCTGGGTGTCTTGCTTGATTTTTGAATAGTTAGCTTTGCTCTTCGGCCATTTGCTACCGACTGTGGCTGACTCCTTTGGAAGAATTGAAATACTAGCCAGTATTCATCAAGATTATGGCTTTGTCTAAGCTTTCTCTAAATGTTTTCTAGCATTAGTCTGAATGAGTCCAGAAGACTCTTCCTCTTTAATCTTGAACTGTCCCTCTTGTTGTGCTTGCAGACCCTATCGCTGCCTGTGGTAGTGATCGTCCACGGGAGTCAGGACAACAATGCCACGGCAACAGTCCTGTGGGACAATGCCTTTGCTGAACCTGTAAGTTGGCTACTCCTCGACTGTCTGTTTCCACAGTGGCCTTTTTATACTTCACCATGTCTGGTAGCTGTTCATATGGCCGTAGGCGTAGTGATGATAACCTTCAACAAGGCTCCACACAAGACAGGACAGCATTCCGCTATAGCACTTGGTCCTTTTCTTCTTCTCCCTCCGCAGCTACCTGTGTTACAAACACAAGGTTCCTACTCAGTATTTCACCTAACACTCCAACCCCCTTTCTAAATAAAAGGTTTTACCTATGGAGATGTATGAACAACGAAGAACAGGCATTTTGGAACCATAACTGAGAAGCTATTAACTTATGTGTATTTTACATAACACTCCTTAAGGTTCAAGCATTACAAGGTTTCATACCAAAAGAAACATATATGGCTTTTCCTACTCTTCATCATGCTACTTAACAATGTAACCTGTTAAACATTTGAACCCTTAACATATGGTATTGTCAAAACTGCAAATAATATGTGGTAATATCAAAAATATAAATAGCAAAATAAAATCTTAGACAGTCCGCAATTCTCTCTCTTTTACTTTCCTTTTTTTAATTTTTAAATTTTTTTTATTTTGAGGGTTGGGGTAGACTGCCTGACCCTCCACTGGAATGTGGGGGTTATTCTGCCCAGTTTGCCTAAAGTCTATGAACAAACAAAGTGTTTCAGGTATGTTGGAGGTACTCTGACTCTGGTAGGTGAACGTGTCTCCTGCAGTGGAGACTGGTGACCGGAGTCACGCTGGATTGCACTTGAAACAGGTGTACTCGCTGCATCAGAAACAGTGTTTTCAGGTGTTGGCTGAGGTGAGCTGGTGGGTGTTTCTGGTGCTCTAGGGGTCAGCAACAGATGGTATCTGTTTCTTCGCAGGGTGCCCCTTGGTATATGATGATGTAGGACCTGGGCATGCCTGCTGTAGATACCACTGTGCCCCTCTCAAGCATGTCTTTGACCCATACACAGTCACCTTGGTTGCAGATGTGGCATGTCTCGTGCTCTGTGTCTGCGATCATAATTTTGTTTCAGCTCTGTATTTCCGTTCCGTTATCCTCAGATTCTCCATGTCTGTCCATCCTGGTTTAAGCTGAGATGGAATGACAGTAAATGGTGTTCTGATTTTCCTCCCCATGAGAGGCTCTGCAGGGGTGTGTCCATTCGCCCAGAGGAGCAGCACACTAGGCCATAAGGGCGAGATAGGGATCACTGGATTTCTTCAGTAGACTTTTGATTGTCCATACAGCCCGTTCAGCCTCCCAGTTGCTCTGTGGAAAATGGGGACTGGAGGTCACATGACTGAAACTCCACTCTTGTGTAAACTTCCTGAAAGGCTCAGATGTGAATTGTGGTCCATTGTCTGAGCATACCACTTCTGGTATTCCGTGACATGCTAAGATAGATTTGAAGTGCTCAGTCAGTGTTCTGATGTTGTGTGTGTTAGTTTGGCCACTTCAAAGTATCTTGAAAAATAGTCCACACCAGGTAATGTTTGTTTTTTGTTGAAACAGATGTGCTCCGACCGTAGACCATGGCCTCGCTGGAAACTCTGTAGGTTGCATTGTTTCTCTTAAATTTGTTCTTTCGCGACTGCACGTGTCACAGTCCTCTATCAGTTTTGTCAGCTCTCTGCTGAGGCCTGGCCACCATACTGATTGTCTGGCCCTCTCCCCACATGTGGTGATTCCTAGATGGCCCTCGTGAAGTTTGGTCAGTGTGTCTGCTCTGAATGACGCTGAATTACTATTCTGGAGCTGTACAGAAGCAGACCATTTTGAACTGTGAGCTCACCTGAGAAAGGCAGGTAGGGCTGGAATGCTCTTTCAATGGAGAATTTGTCAGGCCAGCCCTCCATGCTGTATTTCTTCAGTTGATGGAGTAGTGTCCTCGTCCTGATGTGTCTGTATTTCTCTAAGCCTCTTTTCTGTAGCTGGCAGGCTCACAATAACAGAGACGGCATACAGGTTAATTTCTCCCTCCTGTAGCCCTTCTGCTGCAACGCTGACAGGGGCTCTGGAAAGCACTTCTGCTGTTGCGATGTCTTTGCCTGCCACATGTGAAATTGTGTAAGAGAACCTCATGAGTCGCATGCGCAGGTGCTGTCTGTGTGGTGGCAGTTCATCTAGCCTCTTTGAACCCAGCAGGGGAATCAGAGGTTTGTGATCCGTTTCAATAAGGAACTCTGCGAATCTCTCGCAGGACCCATGCTGTGGCTAGGTTCTCCTTTTCAATCTGGGCATACTGCTGTTCAGTGCTACTGAGGGCTCTCGAAGCATGCGCCACAGGTCTCCAGTCTGCATCTATATGTCGCTGGAAAAGCACTTCACCCATCCTGTAAGATTGGGGCATTCTTCTTTGATGCTATCAAAGGCTTGTTACTGTTGTGGCCCCCAGGCACACATGTTTGACGTGATTTGTCATCCCCAGAAAGCGTCTCACTTCACTGACAGTATTGGGCTCTGTCATGGCCTTCACGGCACTCACCTTGTCAGGATCCGCGCTGACCCCTGATGCCTTATCTTGNTGATGCTATCAAAGGCTTGTTACTGTTGTGGCCCCCAGGCCCACATGTTTGACGTTTTCAAAAGGTCTCTGAGAGGAAGTGTCTTTTCAGCCAGGTGTGGTAGGAATTTTGCCAGGTGATTTGTCAATCCCAGAAAGCGTCTCACTTCACTGACACTGTTGGGCTCTGTCATGGCCTTCACGGCACTCATCTTGTCAGGATCCGCGCTGACCCCTGATGCCTCGATGACTTGACCCAAGAACCTTATCTTTCTCTTTGAGAACTCACACTTGTCATTGAGTGTCACTCCCGCCTCCTGCAGTCGTGACAGCGTCCTCCGCAGCCTCCCATCATGTTAAGTCTGTGTTGCTCCCAAGATGAGCACGTCCTCCATCTGACACAGAACGCCTTCCAGACCCTCCAGGATGCGTGACATACATTTCTGGAAGTGTTCCGGTACCTGAGGAGATGAACTCGCCTTTCATCTTTAAAGGTGTTCTTCCTGGCCTGTACACAACCTTTGTTGCCCCGCACAGCTTGTCAAACTGCCCCTGGGTGTACAGTTTTACTGGGACTGCAGTGACATCCGCTCCAGTGTCGATTTTGAACACTGCTTTGAAATTTCCCACGTTTATGTCTGTCATCCATGGACTACCACCTGTATCCTCTGACAGGGAGCCCAAGAATGCAACGTCATCTTCACTGTCCTCAGTCACTGGCTATGTTCACTTCAAATGTTTTTTTTGTTTTGCAAACTCTAGCATAGTGTCCTTTTTTCCTGCAATGATTGCACACTGCCTCTCTTGCTGGACATTGTTGCATAAGATGCCCTCTTGTGTCTCCACATCTTTTACACTGTATTTGTCTTTCCTGCTGTGTTTTCTGAAAAGTCTGTATGCTTTGCTGCTTGCTATGCTTTGAACGTGTGCCGCCGCGCATGCACGCTATCGAGTTGAGTGTTTGAGATGTCCGCTTTAAAGTTAGTCCTCAAGCATTCCTTGCTGCTTTTTTCACCTACTCGCATTGTCGAGCTCTAGTGATGGCCTTATCTAACGTCAGGTCGGGATTCATTTGTAACTGTTCCAAAAAGCGTTTATCCCTCAGGCCCACAACAAGTCAATCCCTCACCATCTCATCATGTAGAGCTCCATATCTGCAGTGCTCCACGAGGCAACGTAGTGCTGTGTGGAAGCTGTCGGCTGATTCGCCTACTTCTTGCTACCTTTGATTAAATTTAGCTCTTTCAAAGATCACGTTTCTCATTGTTACGAAGTGCGCATCCAGCTTTCTTCTAACTGTGTTGCTTCCTCTTAAGTGTAGGGAAACCAGAGTATCCTCTGCTTCTTCTCCCATAGTGTAAATTAGTGCATTCACTTGATTTTCATCTGCTTGCGTTTCCAATCATGAAGCATCGCAAAATCTTTCAAAACGTTTTATCCTACTTGTCCAATCGTCCGCCTTGAACGTGAACTTCTCCGGTGGGAAGACTGGAAACTGATTCATGTTGCCGCCGCCTCTGTTAGCTAGCTTTAGCTGGAACTTTTTATGTCCGATCAGTTCAAAAAACACTTGCGCTTAATTGTTGCACTATACAGCCCTTTGCACGTTATTTCTATCTTCATAACTTTCTAAACTTCTGACACCATGTTCAGTTGGCCATTTGCTTGAAAAAAAGGACTAAAATGGGATGTCCAGGGGCTGCCACATAACATCCACAGTTCAATTCCCAGCCAGGGAACCTTGTGTCCAGTCTCTATCTCTATTGTAAACTGTCAAGTAATGGCAAAATTGCCAAAAAAGAGGCTAAAATGATTATTTGGTTGTAATAATTGCTAATTCATTTTGTGTTGATCAACTAATCCATTAATTGACTAATCATTGCAGCTATAAATTAGAGACAGACTAACACATTGCTGGTTTTGGTCTTTTCATGAGATTTGGTGAGAATAAGAAACAGAAACTGTAACAACTAAAGCTGCAGTCGATAATAAGTGTGGTATCACATTTCTGTTTTTGACTTATGTTTTCACATCTCCCTGTGGTTCTTCAGTGTCATTTTTAAGTCTTCGAAAAAAAACAGAAAAGTGTCACTTTCTCATGTTTTGTCAAAATAACAGTTATGAATACACAGTCAGGATCTGAGCTTCTCTACTTCTTTTCCTATGTCTCCTCAGGGCAGGGTACCGTTCATCGTGCCAGACAAGGTGCTGTGGCCCCAGCTGTGCGAGGCACTTGATATGAAGTACAAGGCGGAGATGCACAGTGGGCGTGGCCTGTCGGAGGACAACCTGGTTTTCTTGGCACAGAAGGCTTTTACAAGCAGCAGCAACAACCCTGAGGACTACCACAACATGACTATATCCTGGGCCCAGTTCAACCGGGTGAGGCCAGCTCGTTGCACAACATATTGCGCAAGACTAATATCACTAAGCCATAGCTACAAAATAGCCCTGCTGCATGCTAATGTGATTTTACAGTAAACTTGTTACTACTGTGCTTTTATGTGCTATGTCCTTTGTACTTATGAAAATATTGATGGAATATGTTTAATTTGTACAGGAGAGTTTACCTGGACGCAACTTCACCTTCTGGCAGTGGTTTGATGGAGTTGTAGAGCTCATGAAGAAACATCTCAAGCCTCACTGGAATGATGGGTAATGACTCATGCTGACTTTTTTTGTACAAACAAGAAACGACAAAGCCAGTGCATTCAAGAGTTAATGTATAAATATGTCTGTGTGTTTGTGTACTGTTCGCAGTGCCATCCTGGGCTTTGTAAACAAGCAGCAGGCACAGGACATGCTGCTGTCCAAACCCAATGGCACCTTCCTGCTGCGATTCAGTGACTCTGAGATCGGAGGTATCACCATTGCCTGGGTGGCTGAGAATCCCAACAAACCAGGTACTGAACTGCTTTTAAAGCCTTTTATACTTAGTTTGCATGCACAAGTTAGTACACAAGTCATCTCTATCTCTGCAACTATGATAATATATCTAGCATTGGTAAACGCTGTGATTGTAACCTGTGGTTGCTCCTGTCTTTGGCTAGGTGAGAGGTTGGTCTGGAATCTGTTGCCTTACACAACCAAGGACTTCTCCATTCGCTCCCTGGCTGATCGCATCAGTGACCTGAACCACCTCCTGTTTCTCTACCCTGACCGACCCAAAGATGAGGTTTTTGCGAAGTACTACACTCCCCCACTCTGTATGTATCAGCAGTACTTACTTCTCTTTACATTAACACATCACCGCTATGAACAAAATACACACATCTGAAAACAAGATGACTTCCTCAGTGAAATAAAGAATATTTTGTAAAGATGAACTCGTGTTTATAGTTGTATGTAGTAGTTTTACAAGCCTTTTAAAAGCTGAAACCAGTGGAACAAACTCAATACCTGTATGACAGGTGTCATTACTCATTGCATTATGTCTCTCTTGCAGCAAAAGCAGTGGATGGATATGTAAAACCACAGATCAAACAAGTTGTGCCAGAGTAAGTTGTTCTCACATACACACACACACACACAAAGTAAAGTTGCATTTGGTGTATGTATCCCGGAAAGATGATGGGCCAATTGTCCATCTAAGATTGAACTGTAAACCACTCAGACACCTAACAGACAGATGTTTCTTGTCTCTGTTGTCAAGATAGTTCTATATGACTGACTTTATGTTTTGTTATCTTTGCTGTAGAATTAATTTGGAGACCACTCCCACTTGGTACTGTGTGATGTAACTGCACAACACGTCAAAGAGTTGTGATTAATTGTAAAAAAAAAAAAAAAAACACAGGCGCAATTAATGAAATAGCAATTAATTTGTAGTCAGTTTAATGCTCATAGATGACTATATAAAGTAATGTGTGGCACATGTCTCTGGTAGGTTTACCACCCCCAACCCTGAACCCAGCGGAGGAACTCCTACATTCATGGACCAGACAGCTTCTCCCTCTGTGAGCCACCCCAACAACTTTGGTGTTTACCCACCCATGTAAGCACACTCCTTTACTTTATTTAGTCCATGTCGCAATCGCAATAATTAACCCAGATTTAACCAATCCCCTCCAATCCTCCAGTCACCACAACTTGTCTGCATATTTTTCTCAAAAATCATCATAGTTTCCCACGAGTTGAACCAATCATACCAGTCCCTGCGCAAAACCTTGATGCACGTCACCAAACTCACTTCCTTTTTCTGGTTTTGAAGTATGTTGTGAAGCTGCAGACATGTGTGACATTAACGTCTCACATTTACCAACAGACATTACTGTTAAAGTCCCAGTAAAGCAATTCCCTGATGTTTTGCACAAAAGTGGGGTTACATTTTGTACCGCTTGCAACATTGTGGTGGAACCACAGGCCTGGAGCTGCCGGAGCCACCGGAACGACGCTCCGCTACTGTTTTTCTCCAGAGGAAGTAAATTTCTACAATTCACATGATTCGGTTGATATTTCTATGCAGTTTAAGCGGTTGAAAATCCAATCATCACTAAAGCATATGTCATGAAGAGAGCTAATAAAACAAATGGTCAAAATTGTCATATTGACCATCACTTCACCTATAGTGAGTTTCAGTTCTCTGTTTAGCTGTCCAGCTGACAATTTTGCTCTTCAGCTTCAATCTCACCATTTTCATAGTGCTTTCACCCACAAGCAGGCAGCTATTGATAGAGAAAAGCTCTAAGAACCCACTGTCACTACCTGCTCAGCAGCAAACAGCTGACAGACACAGTTAGAGAGCAGCTGGTGAACATAGTGGAGCATTTAGCAGCTAAAGAGCCAGATTTTTTTTTCTCAGGTTGATTCATCAGCTGGACACATGAAGGATCATGTTTGTCTGAACGGCTAGATCTGGAAACAAACAACTGTTTGCTGAAAAGTTGGTCAAATGAACTTTAGAGGTGATGATATTTGGATGTTGGTTTTGTTCACAAACTTATTGCAGGTTTGAGTAAATGTTCCTAATCCTTCTTCAAGAGCTGTGTAACAACTGCTCATGTAAATATGTCCACAAACACAGCTCAGTGTTGTACAAACAGAAACAAAAGAAGAAAGTAGAACTGTAGAAAGTAAAATATGAGTTCTGGAAAGGGTCTTAAAGTCAACAACTGTAACAAATGTTAGACACAATTAGGGCTGGGGAAAACGATTATTTTTGTAATCGATTAATCTAGCAATTATTTTTTCGATGCATCGATTAATCTAACGATTCATTTTTTCAATTCGAATTTGAATCGATTCGATTCGATTATCGATTATTTTCCCATTATTTGACTTATATAGCAATTTACATATGCTAATTTATGTATCTCAATGAAAAAACACAAATTTCTTCATTCCAACATATTTCTATTGTTTTCACCAAAAATGACCGTATTCCAAAATAAAATTCAAGTAATGAAAACAATAGTGCAATCTGACGTCAGAGGTAGCGTTTAACAAAAAATAAAATGAAATAAAATACTTTCTTGTTGTGCAAGAATCAAGAAAATGTTATCATCATAAAATCAATAAAATATAAACAGCAGCAGTGTTCTGTGCATCGCCGTCGTGCTTTTATGATAAGCCATCTCCATTTTACACAGCCGACAAACAACAGAATGGCCTCCTTTTACGGAAAAATAGTCCCATATCTTTGAACTACGACTTTGTGTTCTACATTAATGATGGGAATACCTCTTTTTGGCTCGGCTCACTAAAAAGAGCCGGCTCTTTCGGCTCCCAAGTGGCTCCTCAGATTTTTTGTTACTTAAATTCATTTATTACCAAATTATGTGTAAAATGAATAACTAATGTAAAAAAAACATAAAATATAACATATGTATAGTATGTATATGGCTTTATTAATAAACGTAACATAACTTAAAATATACATAAATAAATTTTAAATAAAAAAGACCCATTTTAATTTGTGAAAAAACACAAAATCAACTAAACATCACTCAACAAAATATAAATGAAAATGTGCAACCATGTACAGTGAAAAACAAAACACAAAATGCGAGTGTCTGTAACCCCTCCCCTCCCCCCTCCTGCTCAGTGTAGTCACACAGACGCTGCCACAGCAACACGTGTTGACCAATGCGGCTTTAAAAGACAATTAAAAAAAAAAAAAAATCGCTCTCGATCGGGAGCCGGCTCCCGTCGTTCACTTCAAAGAGCCGGCTCTAATCCGGCTCTCGTTCGCGACCGACCCATCACTATTCTACATTGATCAGAGTCAACTGACTCGCTGGTATCGATACTGCCGCTACTTGCTGCCGCTATTGTTTGTTTTCAAACGACGCATCGACGCACAGTTTTTGCGTCGACGTATTTTTTGCGTCGACGTAATCGATGACGTCGACGCGTCGTCCCAGCCCTAGACACAATGAAATATGTCCTACCAACTTTTTTTCCAATGAACCTCCTTCTTGAAACTCTCTCTGCTCGTGTCTTGTCAGGAGCGACACCATGTTGGATGCAGATGGAGACTTTGACCTCGAGGACACGATGGATGTGGCCCGTCATGTGGAGGAGCTGCTCCGCAGGCCCATGGCCAACCAGTGGAGCAGCCAGCAGTCCTGAACCTGAAATCTGAACCTGAACCTGCTGCACACCTTCAGGTCATCTCCATCTTATCCAACAGCAACACTCATACCTGTAATTCTCCCCAGACTGCAAGAAATTTCCTGTTTTTATCAGTCCTTCTGGCAGATCCACATTACAATTCACCATTCATCTCTAGCTTTAGCTGCACACAGGAGTTTTGGAAGAGAGCAGGTCCAGTAATGAATAGCCGTCCAAGTCTCTGTAGAGACAGAAAACCTGTTTTCAAGAGTCAGTGTTCCTTGCATTTGACAGAGGCTGGTGTTAATGTCCTCTCCCACTTCTCAGAATTTCTCAGAATGGTCATGTGGAGCTGGTTTGAGACAAAATGTTGAACTACAGTTAGTTTCTATGTAAGTTTTGCATTCAAATGTGCCTGTTGAGGTTTTAGCCACCAACATGACATGTTCACATAAAATTTCACAACAGACAAACTAGCTTCTCTTAAAATCCTTTCCATTTCCTTCTACACAGCTAACATTGGTTAACATTGGCAACTTGAATCTCTTTTCCATTGTAGAATATATATATTAAGTATTATATAGAAAATTCCTATTAAAAAGCAAGTAAGTCTTAAAGTAAGACTATGTAACTTTTGCTGAACATCAGCAAATGTGAAAACCAGAAGTATTCACAGGATGATGGCAAATTGAATTGCCAAAAAACAACAAGTAAAGATCAAGAAACAGAGCTGCAGCTTTGACATTAGCTTAGCTGTGGCTTAAGCTTTGCTGTCACAAAATTAAATGGTTTCCTCAACCCTACCACTGTGCTCTTAGAAGCTGCAGTTTCAGCTTCTGCTGCGCTTTAGTCTAAACCCAGCTGCTGTGTCCTGTAGAAACCATCTAACAACACTAGAGGTCAGTCAAAGGTTCTGTAGGAAGTGGGTTAGTGTCTGAATAGAAATGATGAACTAATTAATGCAGACGGTGCCAATTGAGCCTTTGTTTAGTCCCTGAGGCTGTAAGTGTCACGAAAAAACAAAATCATAGATGTATTCTAATTAAAAAGGAAATGGTTATTATTGTACAGTCCAGATGTTTAACTATATGATGGTCATTTATATTAATAGTATAGTGTGATGGGTTATTTTGTGATGATCAAATATACTGTTGTTTCAGTGATAATTCTTTCTTCAGCAGTTAGAGAAATTAAATGAACGGTAAAATCATAAAACTGAAACCAATTTCTATAATTACCATTTTCTGAGAATAATGAATGTTCAGCAGTATTATACTGTGTTTCTCTTTATTATCATTATTTTGACAGCACAGTCAGGTTCAGCTCAGTGAGCAGTTTTGGTTTAGCTGGGCCCGTTCTAAACCTGAGCTACGCTAATGAGACGCTTAGTGACACCGGCACAGCCTCGGTGTGTTTACTCTGAGTGTTAATGTTTTCTGTAACATGATCATAGACCACAAGTCATAAAATGAGCAAGCTGACTCTGTAATGTCCGGTACACAGCACTGTTTATCTTAAGTTTGCCAACATTAGCCACGATAAGCTACTGCTCGAACCAGACCAAGTGAGACTGCAGTAGCAAAACCCAGATTGTACTGAACTGAGCTGGGGTGCGTGTACTGTTTCATTTCTCATTTCAAAGGTTACATAGTCTGACTTTAAGTACTGAAAAATGGGATTTTGAATCTGTACCTGCTATAATTTGGTGTTTTTTTAAATAATATTTTTAATTAATTGCTTCTATTCCAGCTGTTCTCTGAGGTTCTTGTGCTACACTGCCATCCAGCAAAATGTTCAGTCTCAGGTGCTGTGATTTGGTCAATAACCAATTATTGATTTGAACACTTTGACAAGTCTTGTTGCCAGATTGACTTTTAAATACAAATGTTGGTACAATATGATCTGTCAGATGGTAAAATAATTATCACTTACCAATGTGACATGTCAGAACATGTTTCTGGACCTCACTTTGCTAAAAACAGACGTTGTAGTCTGTAGTTGGTAAATGCTAAGAACCTTGGTGAATGGTTTGTACAACATTTTAGAGATTTGTTTTGGTCATTTAGACTTTATACAACTGTTCTCACAGGATGTCAAATGGTAGAAAACAAAACGCACGTACACAGAGTGTTAAACCAAGAGAACAGATCAGTAAACTGATGTTTACTTTTTTTCTGATGCCAGTTTTCAGTCTGAACTCCATTCAGCTCATATAACAAGTAAACACAGCATTTCATTACTGAAAAAGTTTATGTAGAGAATAATTAATTCCCTTCTTTTATTCTAAATGTCAGATTCCAGAGGTTTAAACATTGTTTAACAATCCGTGTGCAGAGTTTATTCATCTCTTCACTTACTCTAGCAATGTGTGAGTATGTCTCCACACCAATTTTGTTTTCTACTATCTGACACCCTGCATCGTCCTCCCTAGAATCAGAAGTTTCCCTTTTAACCGTAAGTCAGTGTTATGTTTCTTTCAGGACTACAAAAACTATTAACCATGATTTTAACAGAATAATCCGAAGTGACCATTGTGTTGTTCCACAACTCTAACGTACTGTATCTGATGCCTGGCGCTTCACGTCCGTCCAAACCTAAAGTGAGCTTGACATTTTGCCTTTCTGGACCTGAACTCGACTAAAATCTGAAACTGAAAAAAAAAGAATATTTTGAATATACAACTCCAGCTCGACCACAAACTTGACATGCTGCAGTTTTTAAGAGTCAACTCCAACATCTAGCATTGCTTTGTGGAAGTGGGACTGTGGCATTTACATTGAATGAATCTTTTGTGTGTGAATATATGTAGTGAAAATGGTGTGTGCTGTATTACAAGCTAAGCTTAGTTATCTGTCAGTGGACTCCACTGGGATATACTCATACCTCACACTTTGTATGACTTCTTTTAGTCTTCAGCCAGGATAATCAGGACAGCAGCTCTTAAGGGCTGCAACTAACTATTATTTTCATTATTAATCTGGCAGTTATTGTTTTGATGAATTGTTTGATTAGAAAATAGTGGAAAAATCATAGTTTTTTACAGTCACCATTTTCCAAAATGCTAAAATATTCAGTTTGCTATGACTTTTGAGATGCTTGAACTATAAAATGTTTGCATTGTTTCACACACTTTTGCATGAAAAGGGACTTAAACAATTAATCAATTATCAAAATAGTTTTTGATTCATTTCCTGTCGATCTACTACTATAATCATTGCACCTCCACAGCTCATGAATCAGTGCAGATCATTTTTTGCAGCATTGCTTCTTAAACCAGAATCAGTCTCAGCTTGATTCTGTCAAATCTGCACCCTTATGATGATGATGATGATGATGATGATGATGATGATGATGATGATGATGATGATGATGATGATGATGACTCTGCATAGGAAGCTTTTTATAAAGATTCTCAGTTTTCCTGAAATATCCTTCAGTAAATGTGTCTTTTCTGTGGAGCTACAGAAGCTGTGTCCCAGTTCAGTTCCTTCATAGCCATCGTAGGCCGCTAAGGCCGAACCAAAATGAGACAGTCTGGTCTACAGAGGATTTTCGCTTTGCTTACCTTACAGTTTCGTTGCAAAGTACGGCTCCTGTCACCCAAGCATCAACCTCCGGGGCTGAAAAATGAAGTCAACATTGAACAACTAAAAACTGCAGTTCCTCTAATGACCACTAGAGGTTCTGGTTCCAACAGTGAGTCAATCCCCATAGACTCCCATGTTAAACTGTCCAACTTTACAGCAGAAATAAACGTGTTTACAGCCTGGTACAAAAACAGTTTAGGTCTCTAGAGCTAATTTCCTCCTTCGTGACACCTGTTTATATAACTCACCTGTTTACATTTTATTAAGGCTTAAAGTTATGTAGAATTGAGGGCTGGACCTCTTTGAGTGACAGGTGGTTAAGCTTATGCTTGTCTCAAACTGGTTCCACACACACCCCACCTCTTTGCCCATATTTGGCTTAGCCATGAGTTAGGGGTGGAGTCAGATAAGATGGCGTCAGTTGAGCAGCTCACTCTGAGCTTCAAAACTGCTCTTCAGAAACCTGTGGATGATGTCACAGAGGCTACGTCCATCTTTATTTACAGTCTATGCTGTCCCCTAGCAACCTTGACAACAAGCAACTTTTTTTTCAAAAAAACTTAAGGTTTTAAGGTCCAGCGCGCAATGAATCTTGGGATAGGTTGGGCCATGAAGGATCCACCTGTTAGATCTCAGGAAAAGGAGGACACATTTGAAGGAGCCTTTGAAATGGGACAACCTAGTTGCGCCGCTGTGACGCATTCAGTCTTCAAATGCAACCACGGAAGTACGCGGCCCCTGAATTGGGACACAGCTAGTAGATCTGTAGATCTGTGTGTGCCTTGTGGATTGTTAAGGGACAGCACTGTCCATACAGGACATGTTAAAGCCATTGTCATTAACACTGCACTACTACCAGCCTCAACCAAGGAATGTTAAAAGTCTTCACCCACAATGAAAGTAAATACAGTAAACCTCAGGAAAAGACACTGTGAAATAAAGGTAGATGAGTCCAAATAAACCAAATAACACCCGATTACTCGAGTGGAGATGCTTTTTTAACCCTTGTGCTACTTTTGCCTCTCTTACGTAGATTGTTAAATAAAAATTGAAACACAAACTTTGAATGTGTACTAAATCAAGAAAAGCGAACAAGCACTTTGTTGCTCACACCAGCAGTTATTTGATGTTTTTGATAATGCAGAATTTCTCCTGTTTGTCCTTGAATCAACTTAATGTTTGTGTGTCTTCGCTGCTGCCATGTGTTTCCTGGCTTCTGTACAGTCTGTGGCCTGTTTGGGGATTTCTTATTTACTTCCATATTGTGCTACATTTTTGCTGGAAGTTTAATGTTTTGGTTTTGGGACTGGGAAATAAAAGTTTTTTTTTTTTTAATCAATTGAATTACATTGTGGTTTACTGTCATTCATCTGTAC
This sequence comes from Seriola dumerili, assembly GCF_002260705.1. NCBI lineage: Eukaryota > Metazoa > Chordata > Actinopteri > Carangiformes > Carangidae > Seriola > Seriola dumerili. The sequence goes on along the minus strand of NW_019175062.1, from coordinate 1,649,491 downwards.
TTAGCACAGTATTTCATTATCATATCATTATATGGCTCCAGGGATGACAGTAGCAGTTGGTCATTCCACCACTTTGGTCCAGACTGAAATATCTCAGCATCTATCAGATGGACTGCCATGAAATTTTGTAGAAACATTTACGGTCCACAGGGGATGAATCCTAAACACTTTGGTGATCACCTTGATTTTCCTCAACCTGCAGGTTGACATTTAGTGTTTAAGTGAACTATCTTGACAACTATTGGATGCAATACCATGAAGTTTTCCTGTAACACCACCAACAGTTAAAAGCTTTTGCTTATCATTTATATCAAAATGAATGGACACAAAACTTTGTTCATGTATTCATGGTATTGTAGATTAACTGTGGTGATCCCCTGACTTTTCCTGTAGCGACCACCATGAGGTTCACATTTTAGTTTTGAATGAAAAATGTTGGCTTGACATGAAATTTTGTGCACATTCATTTTCCCTTCAGGATGAACTGTTACAACTTTGATGATCCTCTGACTTTTCAACTTGCGCCACCATCAGGTCAACATTTGAATTTGTCCCATACTTTGGTTTATGATTATATGATTCCTCAGCTTAGGTCAGTTTATCACTTCTGAAAGCTTAGAAACAGCATTTAGACCTCCATGTTGGAAATAAAATTAGCAAAAAATATAAGAGTTAATTGAATAGATAAACTGCAAAATTGGAATAAAAAACAAAAAAATATATATTTGATAATGGGTTTATTTCTGCTTTCGGTGGGGGGCATTGAGATTCATGACCTCATTATTTCTAAAATGAAAACCATTTTTACAGCACTTTTCAAAAGGGTAGTGACTAATGGCTCCATAATGTATCATTTACTAAAGCTTTGTACTTCAGTATTTATTGTCATTGTTGTTGATAGTGAATCACTAATGAAGGTTAGTGAGTTCTCACTTTCATATAAGACATTAGTTCTGCCAGCCTGAATGTGCAGCCATGATGCTCATTATTTATTTGTGGATTTTGGTTGATCAGAGAGATTTTCCTGAAAAAATAAAGAGCGAGTTAAAAACACAAAATGCTGCCACAGTTTTATATCCTGACAACACAAGGCTTGTTCTCAGGATATAAAACATTATATATGTGGGGAAGCAACACTAAGTGGGTGATAATCAACAGGAACTGCCACAGATAAGGACTAATGTCAGATGATTAATATGATTTGTTCTTGTGGTAATATTTTGCATCTTAACTTCCTGCATGGAAACTTTGTAGAGGAGAACTGAAAATTTGTTTCTCTCTTTTCGCCTGATTCTTCAGCAGCGAGGCAGGTTTAGTATTGAAGCTGACATTTATGGAGGGTTTTGTCTTAATCATCATGGATTATTATTTTAAGTTTTATTTTGCATTTTTTTGGCCTGGATTTTCTCTAAAATACTAAAGCTTCCAACCTCAGCAATTTGACAAATAAGTTTTTGAAAACTGTATTTTCATCATCTGCTCTTGTGTTCTCTTCTTCTCAGGACCAGCTTGTGCTCTGCTTTTTATCTGCAGACATTTTGACTTGTCACAGTAGGAAACGGTAGCAATGACTCTGTTCTATTCAACCATCCCAACCATGATAGCAAGTTTATCCAAGTCACTCTTCTCCACAAACACAGAGCCAGGGGTGGGGGGGGCAGGGTCTGCCATTATTATGGAAAAGATTTGAATCATATTTGTTATAAATCTATAGAAATGCAGGACATTCATTGGATTACTGCCCATATCAAACATCAGATATCTGATGTGTTATTATGTTATAATGTTCATGTGAATGAAAAAGTTGAAACTAAATACTTTTCAGTCAGATTATCAGGTGAGGAGATTGACATAGTTTCAGTATTTCTTTTGTTTTAATTGTTTAACAGCCAAGATTATATCAGAGGACAGAAACAACCTTTGAACTGATTTCAGGGTCAAATCCTAAATAAACACAGCATGAAGAGATTATGGTCTTTTAAGGTCCCATATAGTCTAAAGGTAGATGTCCATGTGTTGTTTGATTATAAATCAGGTCTAGGTTCTATATTAATACTGTGAAAGTATCAAAGCCTCAGTCCACAGAGAAATGCACACAGCCTTTATTCAGAAACTGAGTCTTTACTCACTACAAATGTGTTGATGAATGGTGAAATTATTCTGATTCTTTAATTATGATATTGCTATTTTAAATAAAGTAAAACAATGTAAAAATTCTCAATTACATGTAAAAGTCCTGCATTTGTTTTTTCTGAAACTACAGCGGTATTATCACCAAATGCACCAAGTATAAAAGCAAAGTACAGTAACAGTAAATGTACTTCATTACATTCTACCACAGGCAGAGTGAGCATCTGTAGATGTAACATTAGTCTGGTGTTTTGTCCTTGTTGAGCAGAAGTCTTGTGAAGAAGGTTTGCAATTTGCAGCTGCAGCAGGTCAGCAGCCAATCAGCTCCACACAACCTCAAACACAGTTCTCTGGGCATAATGCCTATTTTCAGTCTTATTGTTTATTTCTCAGTGTATGAATCTGATATAATTGTTAAATCTTACAAATTAACGCTTAACAAACAAATAGAATCTGTCTTAGTTCATAGTTTGGCTGCCAACTTTATTCACTTTTGAGATTAGTCTTTCACAATTGCTAAAACACATTTCTTGAAACCGTCTATGCTTTTCTCAACTGTAAACAGAAAACCCAGCTATCCACCTGCATTCACCAATAACCTCTGACTTGTCTTGCAATATCAAACAATCACCTCAAAACAGTTTAATTTGTGCTCAGAATCAAACCGTTTTTAGATCATACACAAAGCCAATCAAACACTACTGCGCATTTATGACACGCATAAAAAAAGGAAAACACAGTGTTCAGAGCATGTAGCTCTAGAAATGTTTACTCTTTATAATTAAGGCATTTTATGTTTTCATCCAAAAAATATTTACAACTCAGTAACAGTTGCAGTAGTGCCTCGTTGAAGTACTGCAAGCAATACAGCGTTGAATGTCTGGATTCAGCACTTACAAACAGTAAAACGTCAGAAGGGCAAACGGAAAAAAGGACAAAGGTAAGTGAAAAGCACAATTTCACATAAAGACACTTATAAAAGTACGCATGCAGTAAACATGGATGGTGATGGACTTTCCTCCTTCTTTACTGTATGTACAGTAAACTTTCAAAAATAAGAGTTTACAACCATGACCCACTAGTCCTGGTTCTCTTTTGAGTCTTGTCTCTGTAGCGAGCTGTCAGCTGTTAAATGTTAGCTCTTGACCTCGTGCTTTCTACATGATCACATGACTACACCTGGAATCAGGCCACCCCTGTAATATTACTATCACATGACAGCTTCACCACACGACGAGCAGCGGCCTCTCACTGAAATATACTTCTACAGACACTGATTGGCTGTGAGTGGTGCTCGAGGCAGCACTCCGCGCTCTGATTGGCCAGCAGACTTTCAGTAAAACAACGCTTCCTGGTTCTCTGCAATTGGAGAAATAGACTTATTTTTAAACCTGTGCCACGGTGGGAAAGCCTGGCTCTGCCGAAGCGGGATCAGCATGTCACCCAGAAGCGGCCGCAGCCTGGTGCTGGTCGTCGTGCTCTGTCTCTTCATGACTGCACACTGTAAGTTTCCCACTCTGGACCACATCAAACCCAAAGCCAGCGACAAGGCGCAGGGCAGAGCGGTGGTCGAGCTGCTCAAACGCCTGCTCGGGAACAGATCCACGGAGTTCATCGTGTCAGTCAACAGGAGCCTTTCCAACGACAGCCTGGATGTGTGCGAGCTCAGGTCCACGAAGAACAACAAGATCGTGGCCACGGGCAGCAGCGGGGTGGCCCTGGCTTCTGGCATCTACAACTATATGAAATATTTCTGCAACTGCCATGTTTCCTGGTCTGGTGATCAGCTGGATCTGCCCCGTCCTCTGCCAAAGCTCACCGGCGTCCTGCGCATCAACACCCCGCACAGGTCAGTGACCCGCGGTGTTGATGAATAACAGAGATGTCCACGGTTTCAAGAGTTTGGTGTCAGCAGCTCTTTGGTTCTTCTTACATTTACACTGAGCAGAACCCTTTCTCCAGGACAGTGGGTTTACTCAGCAATGAACGGCAGCTAAAACTAACCATTAGACAATTGTAACATTGTTTTTCTATTATTATTATTATTATTATTATTATTATTTACACTTCTACTCAAGTACAGTTTATTTCCATTATATACTGCCTTGATTTTTATTCTTAGTTAACATTACTAATTACTAACCAGGTCAAGATTTTACATAGATTAAACCAGTGGTTCCAAAAATGGGATCCGGGGACCCCCAGGGGTCTGTGAGGGTGTCCCCAGAAAAAGAGAAATAATTTATTTTCAGTAATAATCCATTAATAAGTAACACAATGACAGAGTGTGTGACTATTTGAGTTTCAAACACTTTCTGTAACAAAACATTCAAAAGCAAAAATCTTGTCAGATGGCGGTCCGTGGTCTAATTTGTGTCAGTTTAGGGTCTTTGACGTGAAAAAGTTTGAGAACCACTGGCTTAAACTAACCAAACTAACCGACACTATATAAAGTAGTTTAAAAATTAGCTTCACTTAGACAAGATATAACATTATAATATGTGCTAATAATTTGATTATTTCATACAGAACTTATTATACATATTATATTTTATATGTATGTATGTATGTATGTATGTATATATAGATATACATATATATGTATATGTGTGAATGTGTGCACTTAATTTAATCAGGAAGTCACATTGAGATCAAGATCTCATTTACAAGTGAGACCTGAGAACAGAAAAATAAAAGAAATAACAAAAAGAAATAATTATAGCAAATATACAAATTTACAGCGATTTAAACACACATCAGATACTGTATGTATTCATACAAACAAGTGGACATGTGTGTATATAAACAGTGATCAGAGTGTACATTTGAATGCTTTTAAATATGCATTAACATGCACAAGCAGGTAGACAATAAGATGGCGACATTAACGCTCATAACTGCAGATTAGAAAAGAAAATAAGTAAAACAATTAAACTCTAAATCCGTCAGACTTGGCTTATTGGTATCATTGTGTCGAAATTCAGTCTGTTGTGCAAGTTATTCCACACACATGGGGTGTGATATCTGAAGGCTGTCCTGCCAAGATTAGTATTTACTGCTGGAACATGTGACATCATCCAGTCCTGAGGACGTGTATTAAAGGTGGAATGTCTCGGGCACAGGAGTGATGATAAATAAGGTGATAATTTATTAGTAATTTAGTGTTTTTGCATATGGAAGAGTTTAGTTGAAGAGAGGGAAGCTAATAAGCCGTCAAAATATTACCTACATGAGCTATGAAAACATAATGACATGCCAGACTCAATGGTATGCTCATGGTGGTCAAAGACAAATGAAGACTGGTGTAAACGAAGTCTCTATGGCCTGTGTGTTCGCCCTGTACAGTCCATTGACGATGCAAATTTTACTGACATCAGCAAAACGGCATCTTTGAAAATGTTTTCCCACCGAGTCGATTCCACACTGCTGCAGCTGACGTACCAGAGTGTGTGTGTGTGTGTGTCTACTCACATTAGCAGAAGCAGAACATCACCAGATAGAGGAACCACCTCTGTTGAAATCACAGCTATTGACTGATCACTTGTCCTGAAAGTTGAAGAGCCGCTGACATAGTTCATGTGTTTTATCAGCAGCTAAGATCATCTAAAGATCTGGGTTTCCCACACTGCCCTGCAAATGAGACACTAAGTATTTTTATGACATAACGATCAAACTTTATGAAGAAGACTGCCATGGTATGTGTATGTGTTTGAATTCTATGATTTTGGGGGGGCAAGTAACCCTCAGCCCCCTCCTCTGCTACACAGCACAACAAAACCCATGGGTGCATGACAAATGGAGCGTTGTCACACATTACTTTTCATTGTTTACTGTGAGCACTATGGACACTTGTACCATGGCCGGGCCCTTTGAAGGACCCTTCCTTTCAATTATCTGTTGTGCATTAGACCCGCATCAGCTCACCCCAGTTATGTCATGTGCACAGTAGTTAGATTGAAAAAGCCAAGGCACACATGGCACAGTTTGGTTTTCCCAGGACTATAACTTAGTGTTGGAGGGCAACTCTTAGCCGGTTCGAAGCTTTGATCATTTATGATTATTTAGAAATAGACTCTGAGTAGTACTGTGTAATTTGCTAATTTACTTTCTGCCACTGCTTCTTAACGCTTAAGAAGAAAGTAGAAGTAATTTTTGTAATGTGCAAATACACACTGTGCATGTGTATAATAATGGGTGCAATATCACAACCAATCCCAGAACGGTGGGAGCTGAGTCAAGGACAGCCTGACAAGTACAGTTGTCTGTTGTCCAGCTAGTCACCTGTCCAAGTGTGTCCAAAATATGCTGCTCCCCCCTCGGTTTGACAAGCCGCAGCCTTTGTCAATGTGACGCAATCACACACGTGAAAATGACAGAAAGAACAGATGGAACGGCTGGAAGTCAAGCTGGCTTCAGAGACAACAGCCTGCTGCCACAATTTCATCAGATCCTTAATGGAGCAGGACGCTGTTCTGAGATCAGATGTCAGGAGAGACATCACTTCCACTTCAGTATCTTTCTGAGTGACGTCTGTCTTTAGCTTTAAGTGCTGAAGCACTCCTTCCCTTGCTTCTCCTGTCGACACACCACTCGTGTGCTCAGAGTACAACGGGACAGACACGAAAACGTTCAACACAACACATCAATAATAAAACCTTATGCATAAGAACATTTTAAAATGCACAAAGTACCACATATGAATAAATAAGCTAAGGACAATATATTTTGAGTGCAGGACGTCTGCAAGTCAGAGGTTAAACAACCTGAATTTATTGAAAATGTGTCAGCCATTAGTTATTACAAGGGGGTGTAACATGCAACAAAGGTCCCCAGTCAGAAGTGGAACCCAGTTGGAGTTATAATAGTGTGCATCTTAACTATTTGACCACAAATATGGTTCTTAATAAAAGATTTTTAACCTGTTTTCCAAATAATTTCTTAATCTAAATAAAGATGGTGGCCTGAAGGGACATACAGTACCATTTGCCACCTTTGCACTATGAAAAGATATGAATTCATTACAATATATGAAAATGTAAAATTAGGGAGACTATCATTATTGATAAATGCACTGTACCTGACGATAAAACTCTTGAAAAAATATTTTTGTAATGTATTAAATGCTTATAGCAATGACTAATTCATTTAGGATAGTGTTTTAATGTGGATTAGGAAACTGAGTGATAAATAGTCAAAAAGGTTTGAAATTATGGAACTCATGAAATAGATTTTAAAATATCACCACAGCTTTAAATGCTTTGCTCTGCAACCTAATTAAGCAACATCACACACAAAAGCACGGTGCTCTTATACATGTTAGTTAGATAAGCAACCACAGATTATGTTTGTTTGTTTATTTCATCATTTATTTGGCTACACCAACACAAATAGTAACTGAACTGGTACTGGACTGTTGCTAAGCAACATTTTCCTGACCTGCACAGTGCACACTAGCTTGCTACTCTGTCTACACGTTACCTCAGGTGTGAGCTGAAGTATCCAGACTTCTTCCTTCATCCTCTCCTGACGATCAGACATCATCGAATTCAAATGTTATTTCTGGAAATATTTTCATCTTTGTAAAGTTTGTTACAATCTAAGATAGTTAACGGCCGTTAATGTGACGCTAATTAACGGTTAATAGAACACCTGTGAAGCGGAGTGATACATGTAGTTAAAAGTCCCAGTGCTGTTGTACTCTATATCAGCACTCATGGAATGACTCTCGTCCAATCAAGTTCCTTGGTCGGAACTAACTGTGATAAAGTCTGTGATAATACATGAGAGGCACAAACAGGGTCTAGGTGCCACAGTGACAAAATGTAAAGGAGAATACCTGCACTAAATGTATGTAATGGTATACTTGACTTGTCACAGCTGCTCAATGCTAACAAGGCCTTTTTATCATTTAGTTCATCTTTGTTATCTTGTAGCTTCATTTTTTACTTTGCATACCTGTTTTATCTCCCTTGAAAACGTCCTGTATGTCCCTGTGAAGACTTATCACTTTAAAAATGAAGAGTATATTTGTGTGTTTGTGTCTAGATTCCGGTATTACCAGAACGTCTGCACGTTTAGCTACTCCTCTGTGTGGTGGGACTGGCCGAGATGGGAGAGAGAGATCGACTGGATGGCACTCAACGGGATCAACCTGCCCCTGGCTTTCACTGGCCAAGAAGCCCTGTGGCAAGAGGTGAGAGCGAACCTGTCAACCTGAAACTCATTACAGTCTTCACACAACCCGCATTCGAACACAGTTAAACGTATATCGTAGTATCTGTGTATAAAACCATCATGTTTGGCAGAGACTTGCTAGATATCCGATCAGGTGTCTTGAAGCAGATCCACGATACACACCTTGATGATGTGCAGCAGCGTGTGAACATCAACTCCTTTTCAGGTTTACCGTGCCCTCGGGTTGAACCAGTCGGAGATTGAGGAGTTCTTCTCTGGCCCGGCGTTTCTGGCTTGGAACCGCATGGGAAACATGTTCAAGTTTGGCGGGCCTCTGCCGCAGTCCTGGCACGTGACCCAGCTCTACCTCCAAGTACGGAAACCTCCACACTCGTCAACACAGTTTAAAGCCACTATGTGCAAAATCAGAACATTTCTTTCTCGTGGTCGTGTGAAACACTGACAATGAGAATGAATACCTTGAAAGCAGCATATGGACTGCACCTGTCTTCACCTGGATTGTCTTTTTTTTCCACAGTAATCTGATTTCCTAAATTTAATTACAGTTTATCACAAGTTATTTTAGATAAATGTTCTTTACTGTCCTCTAAGGGAAATCCATTCTGCTGAGGCCAGTATCATAACAGACAAGACAATATATAAAACAAACACAGGTGTTCCTGCATGGGGGGGGGGTTGCAGTTTTGCAGCCACTCCTGTTGCTTATGAAAACACTGTACTCACCAAACTAAATGCTGAAAACCTTCAGGCAGTGGTTGAATGTATTTAAATATATTTACTCAAGGACTGTAATTAAATACAAATTTGAAGTACTTGTAATTTACTTGAGTATTTCCATTTAACGCTGCTTTCTACTTGTAAAATACTAAGAATAAATAAACTAAAAATACTAAGTATTATGTCTGCTGCCAGCTGTTTCTGCATGAATGTAACCAATAGAAACAAGATGAAGAAGCTGTATTTAAAGTGGATTGGTCATTTCTAGCTGAGACCAGTCTTTTCCTCCGACAACTACAACATTAAACTGCTGCGCACTTAATATCCAGGACTTGTAGTGGAGTATTTTTATAGTGTAGTAAAACTAAAATGTGTCAGCACTTCATCCACTGCAGGCCCCAGGGCCAGCCAGATCCCCTGAAACACTGCACGAGGACCGTAGGCAGCAGGAAGTCGCTCTGTAAACTGTAATGGATGATTACAACAGACAGTTTGAGTCACAGTGTTACTGTTCCCCTTTGTGTTCTCTACAAGCCTGATCGTCCGACTCTCTCTATCTCGTCTTTCTTGCCCTTTCACACCAGGAACGACCAAAACTGCAACAATAAGAACCAAGTTGTCAAAAAGCAGAATTGTTGTTTAAGGGCTTTTTTTTTTTTAAATGACGGTTTTTGTGGCTGAAATCACATTTATGTAAAATTTTAACGTTGTTGGTTTGAATCCCCCTCACGTCACATTTCTTCTCTGTTTGCAGTTTAAAATCTTGGAGCGAATGAGGGCGTTCGGTATGATTCCTGTGCTGCCGGCCTTCTCCGGGAACATTCCCAAAGGAATCCTCAGGTGATGCATTGATGGTTGTGCTTTTCACAGTTATACATTTCAGAGACTCACAGCCTCCTCTCTTCTGATTGGCTCACTGACCTGCTGTTACTAGACCTCCAGAGAGAAGCCTGAGAGAGGAGATGTAAAACTACACTGAGATGGTTTTTGCTTCTTAAAACCACAAATATATCTTCTTATGGATCAACACTTCAAATAAGGACACACAGGAAACAGTGTAAATAATAGACCTTTGATTTAAAACAGTGCATCATATTTAATTTGAAGTCATCATGTGTTGTAATCACAGCTGTCAGATAAATGTAGGGCATTAATAAGTGCAGTATTTGCCTCTGAATTGTAGTGGCATAAAGTAGCATAAAGTATAAACTTGTATGTAAATATATGTAATTAGTTACTGTTCACCACTGTCCCTCATATACTCATTTACAGTTATATTGTGTCATATATTTAAACAGTGTTTCACTAGTAGGTAATAAGATAAATACATTAATGGTCCCATAAGTGTTCTGCAGGTGTCAGCATGCTTCACACAAACTGCTTTGTTTCTGTATTTCACCGCCTCAGAGCCGGAGGCGTTACGTAGCTTGTCCGTCCCTCTGTCCTCTTCTCATGAACATGATGTCAGTAACACACTGATGGAACTTCTTCTAATTTGGCAAATGTTCACTTGGACTCAAAGATGAACTGATGAGATTTTGGTGGTCAAAGGTCAAGGTCGCAGTTACCTCACAAAATGCAGTTTGGCCTTGTGAATGCATTATCTCAATAACGCCTTGAGGGAATTTCTTCTAATTTGGCACAAACATTCACTTGCACTCAAGGATGAAGTGGCTAGATTCTAGTGGTGAAAGGTCAAAGGTCAAGGTCACAGTGATCTCATGTTCTAATGAATGCAATATATCAGGAACACCCTGAGGGAATTTAATTTCACACTGTGACCTCACAAATTCATACACTACTTATGACACAGTTTAACTCAAATGTCTATACGGACCAAATTTTATATTCAAATGATCAAAGGTCAAGTTCACTGTGACATCATAACGTTCTGCAAAAACACCTTTGGCCATTATTCAACACTGTAACTCAGGAAGGAGAGGTTATGACCACATTTACTGCAACTTGGCTGGCTGGTGGAGGTGACATTTCTAGTTGTATTGGAGAAGCACAGGTGTGGTCAGACATCGTTTTGTACAAAAGTATTCTGCAGCATTAAGGAAGTTTCTAATAAAACAAAGTTTGACGTCTACCAGACACCTCTGTGTCTCGGTTCCCCGATGCCTTTCAGACACCCCGTCCGTTCACATTCAGAACTCACTCAAGTGTTTCCTGTGTTTCAGGTTGTATCCTGCAGCGAATGTGACCAGACTGGGGCCTTGGGCTCAGTTCAACTGCAGCTTCTCATGCTCCTACATCTTAGACCCTCGGGATCCACTCTTCCTCCAGATTGGCTCCCTCTATCTGTCCCAGGTGGTGAAGCAGTTTGGGACAGATCACATCTACAACACTGACACCTTCAATGAGATGACCCCTCCTTCCTCTGACCCTGCCTACCTGTCTGCTGTCAGTCGCTCTGTCTTTGCCTCGATGACTGCAGGTGAGTGTCTGCAGGACGAACATCCTGTTCACACTGTGAGCTCTAAACCTGACGGTCCCTGTGAGCTCGCTGAGTGCTGATATTTTGGGATACAAGTACAGTAATTGCCCTAGTTTGCTGACCCATAGATGACCTGTTGTCCAACAGCCCCCCCCCCAAGCTCTCCCCTGATTTTCAGCCATGTTTGAGAACTGTCCCCTTCTTGTCCCTCATCCAAATCTCATTTTTTCTCCCCAGTTGATCCTCAGGCAATTTGGCTGATGCAGGGCTGGCTGTTCTTCAGTGATGCAGCGTTCTGGAAACCAAACCAGATCCAGGCCCTACTACACGGGGTGCCCCTTGGACGAATGATCGTGCTGGACCTGTTTGCAGAGACCGAGCCAATCTTCTCCTACACCGAGTCTTTCTATGGACAGCCGTTTATCTGGTGCATGCTGAACAACTTTGGTGGGAACAGTGGTTTCTTTGGCACAGTGGAGAGCATCAACTCTGGGCCCTTCAAAGCCTTGAATTTCCCAAACTCCACCATGGTGGGCATAGGCATGACACCTGAGGGCATTGAGCAAAACCCTGTGATGTACGAGTTGATGAGCGAGCTGGCTTGGCGCAAAGAGCCGGTCAACTTGTCCAAGTGGGCGTCACTGTACGCCATACGGCGTTACGGCAGCACACAAGAGAACCTAACGGCTGCGTGGGTGCTCCTGTTCGCCAGTGTCTATAACTGCACCGTGCCACATTACCGAAACCACAACCACAGCCCGCTGGTGCGCAGGCCTTCCTTCCACATGAATGGCGGCCGTTGGTATGACCCGGCTGACTTGTATAAAGCCTGGAAACTGATTATAGAGGCGGCTCCGTCCCTCATGTCCAAGGAGACCTTCCGGTACGACCTTGTGGATGTGACTCGGCAGGTCCTGCAAGTCCTAACGACATCTTTCTACCAGGATATCGCAGACGCCTTCCAGCAGCAGAAACTGCCGGAGCTGCTGGTTGCAGGCGGCGTGCTGGTCTATGACATCCTGCCTGAGCTCAACCGTTTGCTGAATAGCGACCGCAACTTCCTGTTGGGGACATGGCTGGAGCGGGCAAGATCCTTAGGCCTGGATGAGAAAGAGGCGCAGCTCTATGACATGAACGCCAGGAACCAGCTCACATTGTGGGGCCCCAGTGGTGAGATCCTGGACTACGCCAGTAAAGAGTGGGGGGGCCTCATGGAGGACTACTACGCCCAGCGCTGGGGGCTGTTTGTCAACATGCTAGTGGAGTGTCTGAACAGCGGACAACCATTCAAGCAGGACACCTTCAACCAGGCGGCTTTTCAGGTAGAAAAGGGATTCGTTTACAACGGCAGGAAGTACCCGACCAAGCCTCAGGGAGACACCTATGAGATTGCCCACAGGATCTTCCTCAAGTACTACCCACAGGCCTTAAAGAGACTATAGTGAGTGGAGACAACACTGTGGGAAAAACTTGTCTCAAGTCACAGCAAGAAGAATGTCTTCCTCCACCTCCGGTTTTGCGTGGCGATCCCAAAACGTTTTGATGTAGGAAATCTAACTGCCTGAATCTACAGGAACGTCCAGGAACTGTTTTGCATGAATCGTTATGAAAGAGAAGAGAAAACGAAGATGTGGTAATGACTGTGTGTAGGTGTTGATTTGCGGTTGTGTGTCTGTTGATTTTTTTTAATTCCACTAATCTTAAAGAAATATTTCAGCATTTTTTTTCAAAGATGTGTATTTACTTTTACAGACTGACATGTTTAGATGGAGTCAAGATTTGGTTAGCCTAGCTTAGCATACAGACTGGAAGTGAAGGGAAACAGCTAGCCTGACTCTGTCCAAAGTTAAAACGAGACGAAAGCTGTGTGTATTGTGTGTTTGACCTGTATACAGAAATGTTAAAATGTCAGTTTGTGGTTTCAGATGCTGGAACAGTTGAATAATAGTTCATCCGTCTGCCAAGTGCTTCGGTACGTCTCCGGCTATGGCACAGAATACCAGACACAACCAGTGAGCACACATGTGGCTTTTGGTGTCTCCACAGGCACAATGCTGACTTCAGGAAGCTGCACACAGTCACTGTGCCTGGCTGTTGTTCACAGAAAGATAGTTTGAGTGTCAAACTCCCCCCTGAAACCACAAAAAAATTAGAATTTTTACATTTCAGTTCATCTATCCATCCATCAGCCTGTATGCCTGCTTATCCTAGAGCAGCCCTTCCCAACCTTTTCCAACCCACAGCCCACTTGAATTCTCAAAAATGTTGGCGCCCCACATCCGACCCCAAACCATACTTGTCGGTTTACCATCTGTCTCGTAATTCTTCCCGCTGCTAACCAGCTATCCATTTTGATTCTCCAAGTTTTTCCATGGATTTCATCTTTTAGCGCACAATCAGACTGATAGCAAACAAGTATGTGATGTGATCTGGCAGCAACAACATAAAAGTTTCTATCATTGCCTTATCACAGTGATCGGCCTTAATAATCATTTTTTTCGTATAAAAGTACATCTTTTCACCAAAACTGTACTGTTTTACAAATGATTCGTGGTCCACCACAGGTTGGGAACCACTGTCCTAGAGTGTTTCGGGTGGGGGGGGGGGGGCTCTGCGACCCTCAAGGATAAGCAGGGATACAGCCAATCCCAGGGAGATGATCGTATATTATAAGAATGCGGATACTGCATTTAGCAGTTTATAGGTGTGTCATATATTTAAACAGTGTTTCACTAGTAGGTAATAAGTATAATACATTAGGTCCCAAATAAGTGTTTGCAGGTGTCCAGCATGCTTCAACACAAACTTGCTTTGTTTCTGTTTTCACCGCCTCAGAGCCGGAGGCGTTACGTAGCTTGTCCGTCCCTCTGTCCTCTTCTCATGAACATGATGTCAGTAACACACGTGTAGTGGAACTTCTTCTAATTTGGCAAATGTTCACTTGGACTCAAAAGATGAACTGATGAGATTTTGGTGGTCAAAGGTCCAAGGTCGCAGTTACCTCACAAATGCAGTTTGGCCTTGTGAATGCATTATCCTCAATAACGCCTTGAGGGAATTTCTTCTAATTTGGCACAAACATTTCACTTGCACTCAAGGATGAAGTGGCTAGATTCTAGTGGTGAAAGGTCAAAGGTCAAGGTCACAGTGATCTCATGTTCTAATGAATGCAATAATCAGGAACAGACCCTGAGGGAAGATTTAATTTGCAACACTTTACCTGGGCACGTCGTCAACAGTCTATAGTACGCAAGATATGTATCAGTTTAATAACTCAAAATGTTATGACGGACCTAACAGTTTTATATTCAAATGAATCAAGGTCAAGGTTCACTGTGACATCATAGACGTTCTGCAAAAACACCTCTGGCCATTATTCACACTGTAACTTCAGGAAGCAGAGGTTATGAACGCACATTTACTGCAACTTGGCTGGCGGGATGGTGACATTTCTAGTTTGTTTGAGCACAGGTGTGGTCAGACATCGTTTTGTACAAAAGTATTCTGCAGCATTAAGGAAGTTTCTAATAAAACAAAGTCTGACGTCTACCAGACACCTCTGTGTCTGTGTTCCGATGCTTTCAGACACCCCGTCCGTTCACATTCAGAACTCACTCAAGTGTTTCCTCGTGTGTTTCAGGTTGTATCCTGCAGCGAATGTGACCAGACTGGGGCCTTGGGCTCCAGTTCAACTGCAGCTTCTCAATGCTCCTACATCTTAGACCCTCGGGATCCACTCTTCCTCCAGATTGGCTCCCTCTATCTGTCCCAGGATGTGGCAGTTTGGGGACAGATTCACATCTACAACACTGACCACCTTCAATGAGATGACCCCTCCTTCTCTGCCTCGCCTACCTGTCTGCTGTCAGTCGCTCTGTCTTTGCCTCGATGACTGCAGGTGAGTGTCTGCAGGACGAACATCCTGTTTCACACTGTGTGAGCTCTAAACCTGACGGTCCCTGTGAGCTCGCTGAGTGCTGATATTTTGGGATACAAGTACAGTAATTGCCCTAGTTTGCTGACCCATAGATGACCTGTTGTCCAACAGCCCCCCCCCCCAAGCTCTCCCCTGATTTTCAGCCATGTTTGAGAACTGTCCCCTTCTTGTCCCTCATCAATCTCATTTTTTCTCCCCAGTTGATCCTCAGGCATTTGGCTGATGCAGGGCTGGCTGTTCTTCAGTGTGCAGCGTTCTGGAAACCAAACCAGATCCAGGCCTACTACACGGGGTGCCCCTTGGACGAATGATCGTGCTGGACCTGTTTGCAGAGACCGAGCCAATCTCTCCTACACCGAGTCTTTCTATGGACAGCCGTTTATCTGGTGCATGCTGAACAACTTTGGTGGGAACAGTGGTTTCTTTGGCACAGTGGAGAGCATCAACTCTGGGCCTTCAAAGCCTTGAATTTCCCAAACTCCACCATGGTGGGCATAGGCATGACACCTGAGGGCATTGAGCAAACCCTGTGATGTACGAGTTGATGAGCGAGCTGGCTTGGCGCAAAGAGCCGGTCAACTTGTCCAGTGGGCGTCACTGTACGCCATACGGCGTTACGGCAGCACACAAGAGAACCTAACGGCTGCGTGGGTGCTCCTGTTCGCCAGTGTCTATAACTGCACCGTGCCACATTACCGAAACAACAACCACAGCCCGCTGGTGCGCAGGCCTTCCTTCCACATGAATGGCGGCCGTTGGTATGACCCGGCTGACTTGTATAAAAGCCTGGAAACTGATTATAGAGGCGGCTCCGTCCTCATGTCCAAGGAGACCTTCCGGTACGACCTTGTGGATGTGACTCGGCAGGTCCTGCAAGTCCTAACGACATCTTTCTACCAGGATATCGCAGACGCCTTCCAGCAGCGCAGAAACTGCCGGAGCTGCTGGTTGCAGGCGGCGTGCTGGTCTATGACATCCTGCCTGAGCTCAACCGTTTGCTGAATAGCGACCGCAACTTCCTGTTGGGGACATGGCTGGAGCGGGCAAGATCCTTAGGCCTGGATGAGAAAGAGGCGCAGCTCTATGACATGAACGCCAGGAACCAGCTCACATTGTGGGGCCCCAGTGGTGAGATCCTGGACTACGCCAGTAAAGAGTGGGGGGGCCTCATGGAGGACTACTACGCCCAGCGCTGGGGGCTGTTTGTCAACATGCTAGTGGGTGTCTGAACAGCGGACAACCATTCAAGCAGGACACCTTCAACCAGGCGGCTTTTCAGGTAGAAAAGGGATTCGTTTACAACGGCAGGAAGTACCCGACCAAGCCTCAGGAGACACCTATGAGATTGCCCACAGGATCTTCCTCAAAGTACTACCCACAGGCCTTAAAGAGACTATAGTGAGTGGAGACAACACTGTGGGAAAAACTTGTCTCAAGTCACAGCAAGAAGAATGTCTTCCTCCACCTCCGGTTTTGCGTGGCGATCCCAAAACGTTTTGATGTAGGAAATCTAACTGCCTGAATCTACAGGAACGTCCAGGAACTGTTTTGCATGAATCGTTATGAAAGAGAAGAGAAAACGAAGATGTGGTAATGACTGTGTGTAGGTGTTGATTTGCGGTTGTTGTGTCTGTTGATTTTTTTTAATTCCACTAATCTTAAAGAAATATTTCAGCATTTTTTTTTCAAAGATGTGTATTTACTTTTACAGACTGACATGTTTAGATGGAGTCAAGATTTGGTTAGCCTAGCTTAGCATACAGACTGGAAGTGAAGGGAAACAGCTAGCCTGACTCTGTCCAAAGTTAAAACGAGACAAAAGCTGTGTGTATTGTGTGTTTGACCTGTATACAGAAATGTTAAAATGTCAGTTTGTGGTTTCAGATGCTGGAACAGTTGAATAATAGTTCATCCGTCTGCCAAGTGCTTCGGTACGTCTCCGGCTATGGCACAGAATACCAGACACAACCAGTGAGCACACG